>NW_001849564.1:160056-301989 GCF_000209065.1 Trypanosoma cruzi
GCGTGCTGCTGCTGCTGGGATGGCTATGTGAATTGTTTCTTTTGTTTTTGCTTCACTCTGCGTTGACGTGTTGTTAGTTTGTGCTGAAGGCTGCACGCAAGTGAAAGGAGTGATGATGATGATGGCTGGCCGTGTGCTGCTGGTGTGTGCCCTCTGCGTGCTGTGGTGCGGTGCCGGCTGTTGTGCTGAGGAGAGTGCAGGTGGAGTTCTGCCTGGTGCGTCTGGGGGTGGCGCTGGGAGTTTGCAGGGATCACAACCAATTGTACCGGAGGCGTTGAAAAACTCAGATCTAAAAGCGTCAGATATTAACGACAAAACCGAAGAAACGCCTATAAAAGTGCCTTTGGCCGAACAAGAAGAAATTTCTGACGATGATGATGAGGGAGAAGATGAAGAAGAAGGACCATCTCCACCAACACCAACAAAAGGAGGAGGAGGAGTACAGCCACAAGCCAATAATGGAAAACTGAAAAAAGAAAATGAAAGTGAACTGCAAACAGAAAATCAACGCCACGTCGAAGTTGAAAGACAAAACCCATCAGAAAAAGAAACAGTTGATGATGAAGCGGAAGGAACCAACGAAAAAGAAACAATCGGACTACAGCCGCAACATCAAAAAATTCCAGTCCAAGAAGAGGATACAAGAAATGTAGAAGGAAATCAACCGACGCAGGAAAAAGAACAACAAACAAATGTTGAAGAAATAACACCACATAATCCTGCAGGGGATCATTCTCCGGGAGAACACAAAGGCAATGATGGTTCCAATGAAGGAGAAGAAAAAGACGGGGAGGAAGGTGTTGAGGATCATGAAGGACATCGGGATCAAGTCAGGGAAGAGGCTGCACATGTCTCAGGTGCCCCGAAAGTAAACTCAGCTGATATTCAGCAGGAAGTCCAACGCACACATGCAGGAGGAACTCTGACAGGAATCAAACAAAAAACTGGAGAAGAAAAGGATGATGAAACAGAAGAGGAACGAGAACAACAAAAGGAACAAAATCAAGAGAATCCTCCAGGCAAAGAACAAAAAACCAAAACTGGTGCAAACACCACTAATCAAATAAACACGACGCCTGCTGACAGTGACAGCAGCACCGCGGTCTCCCACACCACCACCTCCCCTCTTTTGCTTCTTTTTGTTGCGTGTGCGGCTGCTGCTGCGGTGGTGGCCGCGTGAGAGTGAGTGTGAGAGAGCCATGCACCGCCCGCACACACACTCTTCCTTCTCTCTCTCTGTGTGTGTGTCCCCTTGCATGGACTCTCGCCCTCACCTCGCCCCACGAGGCACACACATAATGTGCCCATTGTATATATGCATGCACACCCATGCATGCCCGTTGGTGCTCTCTTTTGCAGCACACGCACCGCTGCCGTCCTGCCTGGCTGCATGGGCGGAGCACCGTAACTGTTTCTGTTTTGTTTTTATTGCATTGAGTGGGCGACCTCTCTCTCTCCCTGTGTGTGTGTGTTTTGCTCTACGGGAGCAATGAGAGTGTGTGTGCTGGTCGTCCCACGCTTCGGCTTTTTCTTCTTTTTTTTACTGTTTTATTTGTTGTGGTTGAGAGCACCTGTTACCCCTTTCTTTATCGATTATTGGTCTGCTTTGACTGCAAACGTATGATTTTCTATTTTTATTTTATTATTTTCTTTTGAGGTATTGTGAGTGTTTCTTATTCTTCTCAAGCCATTAAATGTTTTCTGCTACAGCATGCGTCAGTTGATCCACATCGCCTCACGGTTTGCAGTGCTGCTGGTGCTTCTGGTTGTGATGATGCTTGTGATGTGTTGTGCCAGCGGGTGCTTTGCTGCCAGCCTGACGTACTCCTGCTCCTCTGACAAGGCGATGCGTGCGGACAGGGCGAAGTCGATCCCGGCTGTGGTGAGGGACGTGCCTCTTGGATCTGAGGGTGCGTCGCAGACATGCACCGTCATTGGGAGGAATGGATGGGCGCCCACCCGCATCGATGTGTCGACAAGGGACGTGGATGGCACCAGGAAGTATTGCAGCTCAGAGCGGTATTGCGCAATGAATTCATTGGTGGCAATTGCGAGTGTGAAGGTGACGTTTTTCTATGCTGAGAAAAGGGAAGTATTTGTTTTGTTATACTTTGCAGCCACTGTTCGTTAATGGCCTGCGGGCTGTCCGTAGCGATGTGGCCAGTTTTTCCCTCTTGAACGGTGCTGTCGTGCGAGAGGGTGTGTTCCCAAATAGTTGGATGCTCAGTTGTCGAGGACGGGGGCATTCCCACAGCGTGTGCGGCAGGGCCTCCCGTGGATTGTCGGGGCTCAGCGGCTGGTGGTGATTGCAGCAGAGGAGTGGCTGAAGGGCTACGGCTGTCATTGGAGCCTGCAGAGGTGCGTTGTTCGTCTTTTGCTCGTTGATACGCTTGGCATTTTCGGTAGTGACCTGCGCGTGAGGCACTTGTTGGGAGACCGTGGAGCTGTCGCAGAATCCACATGTGACGCCTTCTGCAACGATTGGAGTGCCGGGGTTAGTGCGTCGGGCGTGTGCCTCCATATTGTGGACGGACGAGAAGACGCTGCCGCAGCTTGGGCAGGGCGACGTTGATCTGCTGCTCGTCGTTCTACGAGGAGGTGCCGTGGACACGCCAGGTGGAGGTTCCGGAGGAGGTCGGGGCGGTCCTGCCCCTTCAGTGTGAGGAGGAGCAGCACCACCGACACAATGGGTTGCTTGTGATCCGCAGGGCGCGTGCCAGTCTGCCGAGGAGTGGGCAGGAGGACGTCAATCAGCCGCTCGCTGGTCGGCGAGGAGTGGCGGTGCTCGCGTCGGGAAGAGGTTCCGGCGGAGGCAGAGCACAGACCCGGTCCCAACAGCACCGCAGCACAGCCGATCCCAGAGGGCAGGAACGTGGCGCCACCATGCCTCGAGGCATCACAGGCCTGGGATCGAGAGGGCACCAAGCTGTTTCGCACGGACCTCTGGCAGCATGGAGAAGCCACCGCGGAGGGCATGATTGCGGTCCTCCCGTTTGCGGTGCACTTCAGCTCGGGGCAGGCTGCCGCCGCAACACACTCGGCCTGCTCCATTCCGTCCGTACAGATTCCTGTGGGAATGTCACGGCTGCCGCTCGCACAGTGCCTCGGTGCATCTCCAACCATTTGATTACAGCGGCCAGAGACGTTGCACACGCCGAGGTGGAAGCATCACAGTCAGCTTCACGCAGGACAACGAAGACATGCTTCCGTCGTGGCAGCATGCCTGCCTGTCGCGGTATGCCGTCCTCCGTCCCTGCGGTGTGGGATGGCAGATGGTGGTCCGAGTCCATGTAAACTAGTGGACGTCCAGTGGGAGACACGCAGCACGCGTTGCGCAGTCACGTCGGGAAACGAGACGCTGCGGCCGCTGATCCATGTTGCCTGTGCCGGGTCGTCGCACAGCTCAATCTCCATGCCGCTTGGGGTGGCGGCGAGGTCCTCTCCTGCCGTCGTGGATGGTGAGCGACCGTCACGCAGCTCGTGGTGTGAATTCAGGTCGCAAATAACCGCTGCGGGACCAAGACGACGAATGGTGCTCGTAAAGTGAGCAGCGTGGGCAATTGCCGGGAAAGTTTGCAGAGGTTCATCACGTACACGCTGGGGCTGGCAGGTGGGCACACGCGGAAGGCGGTGGTCTCCACGCAGTTGGCGCCACGAGCGACAGGCGCTCGCACGGCAAGGTGTGGCGCACCAAGAAGGCCACGCCACCGGCACGCCCACTGCAGGTCTGGTGGAAGTCACGGCAGCCAATGAGCCTCGTCGCTGGGGCACTCTCGTGCCTGCACTCCTGCAGAAGAACCATGCCGGGTTGTTGCTGCGCCAGTCGAGCAGCAAGGGCAACCCTGAAAGACGAAGGGCCTGAAGTTCTCAGCTGCCAGAAAACTACAAGGCCATCCACATCGGGGCTGCGGCTCTGGCGGACACCACCGCAGCGAGTGGTACCGACGGAGTGACCGCAATGAAACGACTGTGCGGTTCTGTCGGTCGGGCTGCAGGCAAACCGCCTCGCCGTTCCACAACCAACAGAGCGTGGCACCTTCTCGAGGGTGAAGCCGTCGTGGTCCCCATCACGCTCGCAGCAATGCCCTGCTGCAATCACTCCCACAGAGAGACAATAAAGAGTGTGTGGATGTGTGCCGAGAGCACAGCGACTGTCACCGTCAGAGGAGGCCATCGTGGCACCGTCCGTCACGCGTCAGCGCACACCGAGCAACGCACGCACCCGGCAGTGCAAAAACAACGAGGAGAGAAGAATGCCCCAAGAGCAGGCAACTTCACGCATGGCAGGCATCGTGCGGCCGCGTCGCCATTTCAGCACGGGACGCAAGCCAACGTCCCTACCTTCGCCAAAGCATTCCTGCAGAGCGCTGTGCAAATACATGTGTGTGTGTGTGCTGGAGAAACGGAAAAAGAAGCACAGGGAAGCACATCAACACAGCAAGAGGCACAGCTGGATGACGGCGATACATGCGGTACGGCCCCAACCTCAACATTCACACACGGTGGCAGCACACACCATTCACAAAAAACAAAAAAAAGAAATCTTAAAAACACGGCGGCAGGGTGTGGCTGTGTGTGTGGCGCTGCGAGTGTCTGCCCGCCCTGGCCGCAAAAAACAAAACAAAACAAGAGGGAAGAAATGTGTGCTCCGCCCCACAGGCCCTCGTCGCACGCCCACACGTCACGGCTCCCTCAGCGCGCCGTTCGTCGCGGCCCCTCCTCATGCGTGCAGCAGGCGAGGCGCACAGGGCCGTCGTCATGGGCGTGTCGGTGGGTGTGCGAGTGGAGCAGTTGGGCGGAAACACACGGCACCCTCACAGGAAGAGTGCGGAAGAAACAATTAAAGAGGGAAGAGTAGAAAAGAAAACGTCCACAGTGATTGCCCCGAAAGCAAAAAAAAGAGAAGGGATGGAGATGAGTGATTTTTTAAAAAGCAAAACAAAAAAAAAGTTAAAGAAAATAAACCATTAAAGCAAACAGAAATAAAATTTAAAAAATTACAAAAAAACAAAAAAGCCGAAGCGTGGGACGACCAGCGCACACACTCTCATTACTCCCGTAAAGCAAAACACACACACAGAGGGAGAGAGAGAGAGGTCGCCCACTCAATGCAATGAAAACAAAACAGAAACAGTTGCGGTGCTCCGCCCATGCAGCCAGGCAGGACGGCAGCGGTGCGTGTCGTGCAAAAGAGAGCACCAACGGGCCTGCATGGGTGTGCATGCATATATACAATGGGCACATTATTGTGTGTGCCTCGTGGGGTGAGGTGAGGGCGAGAGTCCATGCAAGGGGACACACACACACACAGAGAGTGAGAGAAGGAAGAGTGTGTGTGCGGGCGGTGCATGGCTCTCTCACACTCACTCTCACGCGGCCACCACCGCAGCAGCAGCCGCACACGCAACAACAAGGAGAAGAGGCAAAAGAGGGGAGGTGGTGTGGGAGACCGCGGTGCTGCTGTCACTGTCGCCAACCTTTTCATTATTTACAGTTTGGCGTTTTTCTGTCGCCGCAGCATCCGGAGTTCGAGCATCCTCAGTTGTCTTCGTCACTGTGGATTGTTCCTCCTCAAAAGGGGAAGGTTCTTCGCTTGTAGATGGCTCAGCTTCTTGTTCTTGACTGCCAGTTGATGTACTCCGCGCCGTACCTTCCGTAGAGGCAGGGTATTCCTTATTTTCCTTTTGTAGTTCGGGTAGGTTCGTGGATGTATCCGTGCTTTGGCTTTCATTCGTCTTTTGTTCCGGAGTTAACATTTCATTTTGGGTTTCGTGCTCCGGCGTTACTGTGTTTGGCGCTGTCGTTTGGACCCGTTCACTGTTTTCTGATTCTTTACCTGGACTCTTTAACGAGTCTCCTTTCCCGAGGGCCTTTGAATCCTCGTTTCCTTTATCTTCTACTCCCAATGGGGGCTGACCTGCTCCACCCGTATTGTTCTCGCCAACACCTTTACCCTCTTCTGAGGCAGGAGCGTGTGGCTGCTGCTGCAGTTGCGTTTGTGACTGTTGCGTTTGTGGCTGCGGTTGCTGTTGTACATTTAATTGCGCTTGTGGCGGTTGCCCTCCTTCCTGTTCTTTATTTTTTATTTCTGGGTTTGTTTTTTCTTTTCCTAAATCATCTTTCATTGGTTCTTCTAATTGCTCTGAAGAGTTCTTTTTTTTTTCACCCTCCACTCTGGAAACAACAACATCCTGTTGATCAACATTATCTCCGTTCCCTTCCAAAGACTTTACTTCAGACTTTTCTGTTGCTTGATTAACCTTGGATACATCTATTGATGAATCTGATGTGTCTGGTCCTGACGTTGAAGTATCAGTATTCTTCACCGCACCTTTACCACCACTCACATCTCCACCACCGCCGGCAGCAGATCCCACCACCACCTTCTCACACCTACCGCCGGCACCGCACCACAGCACGCAGAGGGCACACACCAGCAGCACACGGCCAGTCATCATCGCCATCACTCCTGTCACTTGCGTGTAGCCTTCAGCACAAAATAACAACACGTCAACGCAGAGTGAAATGGAAAAAGAAACACCAGCACCGCACAAGGACAGGTGTCAGCAGCCCAGCAGCAGCAGCAACAAACACACCATGAGGCAGTTGGAATCAGTGGAAGGACAAAAAAGGCAAATGCACAGCCCTGCAATAATCAGCAAAAAAAAAGACATTAAAACAAAACACGAGTAAAAATGCAAAAAAAGTAAAAACACTAAAAAATTGCACCCAAATGGCTCCAGTGCACATGCACCACCACACAGCAGTGCAGCGGAAGCAAGTGAAGCAAATCACAATCATTATTTTCTCCTACTTATTTACATCGGACCACAGTGGACGCGCACAAATCCCCGTGGCTGAGTGCTGGCACGCACAACCCGCATACACCTCTTCAGCCCACAGTGGTGTACGCCAGCGCGGATGCGGCAAGCAGCAGCGGGGGACACACCCACGCAGAGCTGCTGAGGCTGCCGTCGATTTCGCGAAGACGTGACGGTGCACGGGTGGTCGTCGTGGTTGGCGCCTCTGTGGTCGTAGTACTTGGTGCCTCTGGCGCAGTGGTCGTGGTTGGTGTCTGTGTCGTGGTAGTCGTGGTTGGTGCATTTGGTTTCTCATTTTGTTCGGTTAGCGCAACAGTCTTCGTATGTTCTGCCTGTTCCTTGCTTAATTGGCCTTCCTGTTCCTGTTTATTATTGAGATTACGTTGTGACTCTTCCGTTTCGGTTACTGTACCCGTTGTAGTTTCTGTCTGTTTATTCTCTCTCTCCCTCGTTTGTCTTCTGCAAAGGAGAAGTTGCACTAAGCGAATCTGTCGACTCACTTGGTCCCTCTGGCTTTTTATCCTTTGGAACGGAATCTTTTCCAGCTTTATCTTCACTCTGCGTCACGCACACGTATGGGCAGCAGCACAGGGCAAGCACCAACAGGGCGCACAGCAGACGGCACGTCATCATCGTCGTGAGTGTGGTCGTTCAGTGGTGTGGAGCTGATCTGCACAGTGAAGGACATGGAGAGCAACAGGGGAGACGAGAGGTGCGGCAGACACACACAGAGGGCACAGCACATGAGGAGAGGGCAGCAGCCAGGCATGCACCGTACGCCGCACACCACGCACGACACACACTCCAATCCACGGCAACAGGCACACACACACACACAGCCCTGCTGCAACAACAACACACAGCTGGAGGAGGGAGAAGCAAACAGGAGCGGCACACAAGGCTCCACCGCATGTGCATACGGCGAGAGCGGTCCGTCGTGTCTGCACCCCTCACGGAGGGTACGCACACACACAAGAGGAGGTGCAGCGCACACAGCAACACAAAAGCAAAGTAACAATGAAAAGAATGATCCCCGCACACCACGTGGATTGTTGGTCCACGGGAAGCGCAGCCAATATTCATCACAAAAAGATGTATTTTTTCCTCTTCAATTTATTTTGTGACAGCCATGAGTGAATAGCGAAAAGGCTCCCCGTACAAAAGTGACAACCATTCAGTCCTAAACAGGCCTTCGTGCAGGCTGGGACAGTCCAAACAGTCACAGTCCATATTATCAATGACAGGACATTACCAAAGTGGATGAGGCGGAGTCTCCCGTGGTCCGTCGTTGATGAGCAGCCCGTGGCGTCTGTGATCAAGCGGTGGCGGAAGAGCCTGGTCCATCTCGAGTACCCGCGTTTGTGCTTCCTGCGTGCCTTGCCTACTGGCATGCTTGGATCTTCGGTGGCGACCTGCGCACGAGGCGCCTGCTAAGAGGACGGTGGCGCCATTGTGGCATCCGCATGTGAGGCCTGTCAAACTATTTGAACGCCAGGCCGAGCACGTCGTACATGTGCCGTCACGCTGCGGACAAACGGGCGCACCCTGCCGCAGATTGGGCAGGAGAATGTCAATCCGCCGCTCGCTGGCAGGCAAAAATTTGCGGCGCTTTCGTCTAGAAGAGGTTCCGGCGGAGGCAGTGGCGGGCCGGTTTCCTCAGTAAGAAAGGGAAGGCACCACCGACACAGGGAGTAACTTGTGATCCGCAGGGCGCGTGCAGGCCTGTCGAATAGGGGGCAGGAGTCGCATAGCGCCTGTGCGCGGCGATCCGCCACTCGGGCACGATGTCCGGGTCAACACCAGGAATAGAGTTCCGCCACACCGACAAGCGCCTGTCATGCGGTGTGCGCCTTCCTTTTCCTCCTGGAATTTCTTTCAGTACGGCCGCCTGACTGCGGTGAGGAGGCCCACATGCCAGGCATTGACGCAGTCCTGCGGGAGGGATCGTGCCATGATGGCATCAGCGTCCGCTGTAACGTTGCGTGGGGCTCCGCAGTGCCATGGTGAAAATGTGGAGTCAACTGTGCGAACTCGATCCACCAGTGAAAGTGGCACGGTAAAAATCTCCTCGGCGACGTCGTCGTACACCGCCAGCAGTCCAAGGCGGAGCGCCTCCATCGCCGAGAGGGAGTCTGTGGCGACAGGAACTCGTGTGGGCAATCGGGATGCTGCTGCCATGCGGGGAACTGAAAACTGTCTGTGGCCACGCTCAGTGGCAGGACACTCCGCACGGCAGGAGCACGCAAGGCTGCCAGCAGCTGCGCGGTGAGGCCCACAGGGAGCGCGGCTGTCCGGGGGAGTAAAGTGGCAGCGCAACAAACCCAGACGCATGCTCAGCAAGAGGCAACGAGCCGTCCACCGCCAACACAGTTGCCAGCGACTAACAACACGTTGACCATGAATAGGACACGTCTGCCCGCACCGCCGTGGGCACGGATAGCGAACCCGATTCACTCAGCAACAGCGATCTAATGCCCTTGGATGGTGCAACAGCCACGCCTGAGCCCAACACAGCCCTAGCAAATGCTGAACGAGTGATAACGTGTCGTGTGGCGGTGACGCCGCACAGGATTATTTGCGCACAACGTCTGGGAAACCAGAGATCCCATCGGAGCACAACGCAGCATCACTTGTGAGCAACGGTTTTTGTGAGCACGGGCATTTCACGGATTTGTTGGCCATGGCCGAAATTGGTGACATCACCGTGCATGGGTGTGTGTCTCGGGTGTTGTTGCTTCTGCTTCTGGGGCTGTGAGACACTGCGGCGCTCTGCTGAGGTGTGAGGGAGGGTGGAACTGCGGCTTTTCGTGGAGCAATAACTGTGCAGCTTGCCAGCATTACCCACTGAGTTTTGTCAATAATTTAAGCTTTTTAATTTTCTTTTATTTATTTGTTTTTGCTGCCTTTGCCCTATTGGAATAATCAGCATCCCTGTGTTTCTCCCAAATGGTTGCCTGCCGCGCACTGTCAGGAGTGACGTGTTTCTTCCCCTTGTTTCCCTCCGTTGCCCACACGCGGTGCTCCACACCCGCAGGAAAGGAGACGCGGGCTGCGCACTCCCTCCTCCCTTCTCCTCATGGCCACGGAAGAAGACAACAGCCGCCACACGCAACTGCCAGCATGCACTAAAAAAGAAGCATTCAAATCCACTGCAATGTGCATCTTGTGTGTGTGCCTGCAGAAACACAAAGCAAAGAAGTAGAGAAATGGAAGCAGAGTATGTGGAGGGACACACAAAATGTACAGCGGAGGTGCATGGCGGAAGCAACAAGAAGAAGACCGCCCAAACTCACGACTGCACTGCAGCCCAAGCAGCGGCAATTCACACAAGATTTATTTAAAACAAAAAAGCTTTCCCCTTCAACTTACACAAACCCCATCACACAAAATAATCATAAATAAAAAGAAATCGTCCATTACTGTTCCACACAAATTTAAAAAAGCAGCCGGCTGCCGTGTGGCCACACCAAACTGTCTGCATATTTTTTGTCCGAAAAGAAAATTAAAAGATATTTAAATGTCCTTCAACCGTCCGACCCTCCGTGTGTCCGCACATCGTTTATATTTCACGGGGTCATCTGCGTGTTGCTGCTCCCCTCAGCCCTCCCATCGGCGCGTGAGTGCGGCCCGCAGAGCACAGTCACTCGTGTGTGTGGGGACTGAGAGAAGCACGCAGAAATGACGGCGGTCGCGTCACTCCATCGGGAGAGTGAGCGCAGCAAAAATCTTAAAAACACGGCGGCAGGGTGTGGCTGTGTGTGTGGTGCTGCGGGTGTCTGCCCGCCCTGACCGCAAAGAAAACAAAACAAGAGGGAAGAAATGTGTGCTCCGCCCCACAGGCCCTCGTCGCACGCCCACACGTCACGGCTCCCTCAGCGCGCCGTTCGTCGCGGCCCCTCCTCATGCGTGCAGCAGGCGAGGCGCACAGGGCCGTCGTCGTGAGCGTGTCGGTGGGTGTGCGAGTGGAGCAGTTGGGCGGAAACACACGGCACCCCTCACAGGAAGAGTGCAGCAAGAAACAATTAAAAGAGGGAAGAGTAGAAAAGAAAAAAGAACGTCCATAGTGATTCCCCCAAAAAGCAAAAAGGAAAAGAGGGATGGGGGAGTGAGAGATGAAAACAAAGAAATTTAAAAGAAGGAAAAGAATTTTGAAGAAAAGACACACACATGGAGTCGCGCAACACAACAAAAAACTTGAAAACGCACAAAAAAGCAAACAGAGGGAAAAGTAAATAAAAGTTATTTGAGATAATAAATTCATTGCCAGGTGTGTGTGTCGGTGCAGTGGAGGTCAAAAGTGTTCCACGCGGCAGCCAGTCACTCCTCACAGAGCCGCAAACCACCACAGTCCCAACAGAAGTAGCAGCGGCAGTGGTCCGCTCCCACGCATGGTGCCGCCATCGCTGTTATTCCCCTGCGACAAATTTCCGAGGCTGCTGTTGAGTGCCGTAGCATTTACTTCCCCGTCCTGTGAATGGATTCCCTCCTCTCCCTGCACATCCGCTCCTCCCACCGTCCCCGCATTCACAGCAGAGCTTGCGCTTGACTCATGATTCACCGTGGATCCGCCAGGAGTGGACACGGACACGGTTTTCTGTGCAACTGGTCCGCCCACCGCTGTCGAAGGAGTATCCACCACCACCGCTGCGGTAAGATCTTCAGGAGGTGTAATGGGGGCTTTATTCGGGTTGAGGGCGTCAATCTCTTCGGAAGTCAACGGGCGGTTGTACAGCAGGACGTTCGTCACGGTCACAGACACGCCTTCTTGACCTTCTTGGCCCTCTGCGCTGCCTTCAATGTAGAAGTGTGAGATCTCTTTCGATTCTGCTTCTCCCAATGCACATTCTTCAGTCCCCACACGTTGACCATCGACGTACGCGGAGCCCTGTTTTTCGTTCTGCAGCACAATGGCCACTTGGTGTGTTGTCCCTGGCTCCCAATTACTGCTGTGTTCCGTGGTCGTTTGGCCACCGCACAGCACTGCCCGCTTCTTTCCGCTGTTGTACGACAGTCCCAAGAGTACTGTATTCTTGTTGTCATTCAGCTTCGCACCAATCAATGGAATGGGGGTATCTCCCTCCTTCGGCACACCGTCGATGGACACCGTCGCCACAAGAGTGAAGTTGTAGTTCGCAAAGTGGTACAGCTGATTATCCCCCTGCCTGCCAACAGGCCACTCCGCCCACGAACCACGCCCTGTGAACCTCACGCCATTCTCCGTGCTAGTCACTTCTTTTTTATTTACTGTGGCGTTCACCCCGAGGTACTCGTCCTTCCATGTGCCATCAGAGAAGTTGCCGGACAAAAAGCCAACCAACCCATCCGTGATCTTATCAGTAGTGCAGGCAGTGTCAGTTGATTTACTCACAGTAGCACTTGAAAAAGGGCACAGCTTGGAGACACGTCCGTCCACTTCCTTCCAGGTCGTCAGCACCTCCTTCACCCGCTTCAGCTGCGCAGTCAGACGCACAGAGACCATGCCGAGTGATGACTCCCCATCGCCCTTCTTCTTCTCGTACAGTGCAATCAACCTCTCATTATTATTATGTCCACTTCCGGCACTTTTGTACAGCAGGGCGCTGGCGGCAGCGTCATCATCACCGGATACCGGCCCAATATCAACAATGTGCGTATTGTCCGTCAGCCAAAGATGGAGTACGCCCTTTTCGTTGACTTCGGTATCATCCTTCTTTGAATACACCGGCAGAGTAACGAGCATCACGTCCCTGTTCTCAATCGTCGCTGTGCTGAAACCGCTTCCAACGCCCTTCTCATTTCCACCCTTTTGTTTGTTGCCCCACACGCGCGAGAGTGTCCCGAGTGCCTCCGTCCACGACTCCCCCTTGTCACCGGACTCGTACACCCTGCGGCGGCCATCATCACACGCAGTCATCATCATGAGTTTTTTGTCCTTCTCCCACTCCACGACGGAGGGATCACCGCAGCCACCATCAGAAATCCCCTTCGACAGTGTACAGCTCGGAGTATCCGAGGAGTATATGATCAGTGAAACGGCCTTTCCATCCTCTTCTGCGTCAATATTCTTCTTCTTGCCTTCCACTGGGAACACAAACGTACCGTCCTTCATCTTAACACCCGATCCACCGCCGCCAATCAGCCCTGACAAAGTTTTCTGTTGGTCGCCTAGAGTGCACGGTACACCGTCAGTTTCCTTCCAATGGATTTTTTTGTTGTTACCGCTTTCACTGATTGTCCCTTTCACCAGCAATACTCCCGATTTGATCGTGTCGGTCGTGGCCTTACAGGTAGCAGCGTCTTCACGGCAGTATTTTCCAACAAGCATGTAAATATCACTTTCATTCACAACTGTTGTCGGCCGGCTAACATCTACTCTCTTCTCTTTTGGAGAACCACCTTCCTGAACCGCCACACGGCAGCCGGCTTTCACATCTTCGGAAGAGCATTCCTCCAGTACTTGTGTCTTCACTTGAGTTGCATCAAACTCCTCTTTTGATGCTTCGTCGGTCAACGTCAGGAGCTTCGAGGCAATCCCAGTAAATCTGTTTTCACCCCTCTTGCACTGCGCCTCGGCAACGGCAAACACATCACCATTCATCTCAACAAGACTGGGAGCATAGAGCGCACCCACTTCTCCTTCTGTTTTCACATCCCTCCAATCAAAATGTTTCTCCGGTGAAGATTTCAGAGATGAAGTCGCCACTTTAGCAATCGCAGCGCCTCTGCCGCAGCACATCGTCACGACGAGGAGGAGCAGTACCGCGGAAGTAAACACACGCCGGGACATTTTGGGCCTCTGCGGCTCACTCTCTCTTCCTTCCCTCCTCCTTCCGCTGGATCCGGTCACGCCGCGACGGTTGTGTGTGCGGGGTGCCTTCACTGCAGCAACACGTGAGAGCATACAAATATGTGTGTGTGGGCGGTGTGTGTGCTGTTGGTCCTTTTGGTGCCTTCGAATTTCACAGTAGCGATTAGCGCTTGTTTGCTTTCTTCGTGAGAGAGTAAAAGAAATGAAGAAAAAACAGGCTAATAAAATATGGGTGAAAGAATGAGCACCGTCATCCACAGTAAGTGGCACCATCATCCCGCCGCAGTCACTCCCCACAACAACAACTCACGCACACAGACACACGGAACGAGAAGGAAGAACAGTGCAAAGAGAACACACAACGACTGCCACCAGCAGCAGCAGGAGTCACGGCGGGTGCGTCGATATTCACGCGTCAGCACACACCGAGCGACGTCCACACACACATCAACCAACGTAATGCAAAAGAACACGACTGTCCTTTGAAAAGCACACGAACTGCCGCCAGTCATTTTACTGTTCACCCTTCCAATGCACATCACCCGCACAGGCAAAGAATCCCTGACCAAAGTTTACACAGCACAGGAGATACAAATCGGCACGTGCAGCCGCTGGGCGGAGATCAATCCGCACTTATACCAGTCACCCTAACCCACAACACCCAATCGACTGCACGCCTGCAAAGTGTCAATAAATAAATCGCAGGCTCCCGTCTTCCCCCCTCGCGAGGGCCTCCGCGGCCACAATCCTGTGCGTGCGTGCATTCTCAGCATTTTAAACACGGCATTTGTGTGTGCATGTGCTTGTTTGTTTGGCAGCGCCTACACTTGCAGAGCAGCTGTGCGCCACAAGAGAGTCTGAAGAAAGCAACGGCAGAGAGAGGCAGATAGCACACACGCAAATTACTCATATCATCACACACACACACACACACACACACAGCCGCGGAATGGGTGCACTCAACCACAACACAAAAAGAAAAACAAAACAAAAAGCCGAAGCGTGGGACGACCAGCGCACACACACTCTCATTGCTCCCGTAAAGCAAAACACACACAGAGGGAGAGAGAGAGAGGTCGCCCACTCAATGCAATGGAAACAAAACAGAAACAGTTACGGTGCTCCGCCCATGCAGCCAGGCAGGACGGCAGCGGTGCGTGTCGTGCAAAAGAGAGCACCAACGGGCCTGCATGGGTGTGCATGCATATATACAATGGGCACATTATTGTGTGTGCTTCGTGGGGTGAGGTGAGGGCGAGAGTCCATGCAAGGGGACACACACACAGAGAGAGAGAAGGACGAGTGTGTGTGCGGGCGGTGCACGGCACTCTCTCCCCCACTCTCACGCGGCCACCACCGCAGCAGCTGCTGCCGCACACGCAACAACAACAAGAAGAAGCAAAAGAGGGGAGGTGGTGTGCGAGACCGCGGTGATGCCGTCACTGTCGTCTGTATTTGCGGTGGAATTTGCACCAACGCTATTTTTATCCTTTGCGGATTCGTTGTCATTTTCTGTGAGATGCTCATGTTGTTCATCTGTTTCATTTACTGTTGTTTCAGTAGATTCAACACTATGACGAACCTTCGCGTCTCCCTTGTCGGTCTCATGAGTGGCAGCAACACCAGCATGTGTAGAAACGGAGGGCAATGATGGGTCGTTATTTCCATTTGATGTACTCTCCGTGCCAACCAGAGGAGCTTCTCCTTCTAGATGACTTGTTGAACCGGCGATGGTCTGCTTTTGTTGCAGTTCCTCTGGAGGTAAAGTTGCCAGTGAACTTTGCGTTGACCCTGACCCTGTGGGTGAGCCATGCAGCTTCTCTTGTTTTCCGTTTTGTTGTTGTACGTGATGGTCTCCTTTTTTTTCATGTTGCTTGTCTTTTTCCTCTTTTTTACCAACATTTTCTTCAGCAATTTGTTCGTTTTCTGCCAGCGGTTTCCCTGGAGGGCTGGGTGATGCTTCCTGCGAAATCTCGGTTAAAATCACTTCCGGGGAACCTGGGTCAGTTGCAACCTTTTCTTTTTCTTTTCCGTGACTTTCCGTTTCTCCTCTACTTTGAGAAATAATTTCTTTTCTTTTTGTTTGTCTCTTCCTTTAGGAACATCACCTTTTCCACCGCGCTCCTGGTATTTATCTGCCGGATTGGATGGAGTTTGATGCTCAACGCTTGGGTTTGGTTGCTTCCCCCGTTGCAATTGTTCTTTTTCAGTTCGTCTGCCCGCTTCCTCGACTCGAGGCCTTTCAGATTGCAGCTGTAGTCCTACAGATTGTTCAGCTGGTTGAATTGAACCTTCTTGGTGGCCTTCTCCGTCTTGGCGTTGCTTTTGCATTTGCGTTTCATCAACTTGCTCGTCATTTTCTGAATGCCCCTTGCGCCGTGAATCTTCCTCTTGTAACTGTTGTGATCCATTAGGCCCGGATAGTGGCACAACGCTCCCCACAACCTCTTCCGTATTACCGTCCGCAACTACACCTACAGTGCACCACAGCACGCAGAGGGCACACACCAGCAGCACACGGCCAGTCATCATCATCGCCATCACTCCTGTCAATTACGTGCAGCCTTCAGCACAAACCAACTCCCCGTCAACGCAGAGCAAAAAGGCAAAAGGAGAGAAAAGTCACACTGCCACGCACCGTCCCATCCAGCAATGAGAGTCACGCGCCACAACAACAATTAGGGGAGCGCAGTTAACAATAAAAAAAACAAAACAAAAAGGAATGCTTCCTGCCCCGTTCCTCACACCCCCACAGTCACTGTTACCGTTATTCCCTCTCCTCAGTTCCTCACAGGCACGCCACTCTCACTTCAACACGCGCCCCTCCAGCAAAGGCAGTCCTTCATGCGCTCCCGCTGCGCCGCAATGTTCGCCACCACCTCCTCCCAGTCAAACAGCTCCGTGTCCTCCACGTCCTCACAATCGCCGGCATGCCACGGCCGCGCAACACCCACAGCGCCACAATGTCGTGCCGCCTCTCCTCCGCAATCATGAGCGCAACACCCAACGCGTACTGGCGCACGTGCTCCATGCGCTGCAACCACCCACGGATCAGGTTGGCCGTCACGCACAACATCTTGTTGTCTTTCTTGTGCTTGGAGCAGACTCTCACACCTCTCGATCCACGGCCTGGGTGCTGCGAGAAGCTGCCGACAGGAGCAGTGTGTGTGGAAGAAGCAAATGTGCGGAAAAAAAGGCCACCCTCACTCCCTCACGCATCTCCACTCACTCTACTCGCCCACACAAAAGGGCGGTGCCATGGGGAAGAGAAGTCCGCCGCACAGCGTACGCACAAAAGGATACGCAGCAGCAACGCCATCCACGTCGCACTCCAACAAAGAGACATGCGCACTCACAAACACACGGCTGCAACGAGAGAGGCGCGGCGCATCCAAATCCACGGCGCTGTTCTTTACTTCTCACCGCCGCGACAGATTGGATTGGCGTCCCACACTCACAGTGAAACACGGTGCACACCATCCGCTCCCCTCCGAATGTACTCAGCAGACCGGCGCCCAGTCATCCTCGTGCCATCGCAACGGGGGAACACAAACAATCGTCGTCGCGGACCATCGGTGCCTCTGGCAGAAAAGAAGAAGTGGGGGCATTTCAACAGCACGGCCAGCAGAGGGACACTCAACGGGACACTGTGAAAGGCAGTGACGGCAAGCACAGCACAAACGGAAACAAGCCACGGGTATTTGCAAAAAAGAAAAAAAAAGAAAAAAATTGTGAGTCCACCAGAACTCACAGAGTAAAAAACTTCTCCAGCCAGGACTTTTATTTGATGTGCCTAGAAGCACAAGATGACCGGGTGCATACATTCTACCCGCAGAAAAAATGGAAATTAAAAAAAAGATCTTGCTGTTCCATAAGCCCACACAACATCCCTCACACTTCATTGCGGCATCCGGCATGTCTCTCCAATCCTCCTTTCGTGCAGTCCGTGGGACGCACAGCAGCGGAGCCGGCACCGCGTGTGGGCAACAAAACATGACGTGAAGAAAAAAAGACAGTACTTAATAATCCAGCTAAACTACATTAAAAAAACATTAAAAAGTGAAAACAATGAAATAAAAAGAAAAACGGTAAAATAAAAGGAAAAAAAAAAGTGTTATGAAAAAGGAAGGGCAATGCAGCATGTGTTCTCCGTGAGGAGTCGCAATTCCACACTCCGTGGCTCGGAAGACTGCCACCACCCAAACACAATCCAATAAGAAGCAGCAACACCCAATACACGCACACACGCACGGTGTTGTTGCCGCTCAAATCACGCAGTGTCAATTTCGCGTCGTTGAGAGAGGCGAGGCGGTCGTCGGGACTCACGCCGCTCCAGACCCCGCGAGGTGACTTTTTTTAATGGGGATTCATGTCCAGTGGCATTGCGTTGTGCCCATTCATTTCTCTTCAGTAATACCCCCAGCAATGTGCTCTCTGACGCTGTCAACTATTCGAATCTCCTCGAGAGGTGTCGGGGCCGCTTCTCTCGTCGGAACGGAGACCCTGTCCTTGAGTGCACGTATCGCAGTGGAGTTCAGTAGGCGGCTGTACAGAAAAACGTTCTTCACCGTCACATGAGATTCGTGCCCACCGCACGCCCTAAAGCAAAACCTCAGGACCTCAGGTGGCCTCTGGCCCGTTAACGGCACCTCTTCCTCCCCCAGCAACTGACCATCAACGTCCACAGAGGCATTGTTGCCTTGCAGCATGAGTGCCACTTGGCATTCTTCCTTCGGCTCCCAAGTGCTGCTCCGTGTTGTTGTCGTCCCTTCGAACGTCGTCTCCCACTTCTTATTGTGGCTGTACGACGGTCCCACGGTATGATTGAACTCAGTGTCCGCCAGCATCGCAGTCAGTAGAGAAATGTTCCCGTTCGGAGTCACTTCGATGGTCACCGACGCTACAAGTGTGAAGTTGTGGCTCAAGAATACATGACGCACTTCATCACCCCGAGTGTTCACAGGCAATATTACCCTGGACTCAACTCCCGTCACTTGTAACCCATCGTTGTCCTTCACTGCGTTCCTCCACCATCGCATGCAGGCAAAGGCACTCGTCGTTCCACGTGTCATCGCTGGCCGCATCGGACAAAACTGCCACCAGTCACGCCGTGGGTATAGAAAAGCTGGAGAAGAAAGTTTCCTTTTGCGTCCAAGCACTGAGGACGGACCTGACCGCACTCAGTTCCTCCGTCAGGCGGGAAAATAAAATGAAACGGCATTCACCGTTGCCCCTCCCTTGTAAAAGACGCAAACTGCCATCCGAGCGCAGCAGGTTGCTTGTGAGCATCCAATTCGCAGCATTGTCCACGGCAACCGGCCCAACACAAAACGTGTGGTTGCTGTCCGTGACCCAGAGGCAGAGCGCAGTGGCCCTATTCTCCACCGAGGCGTACCCTCTCTGAGTGCACAGCATGACCTTCCTTCCCTCAATGGTCGCGGTGATGAGGGCATCCACACGCAGGCTTTCCTTCTGCGAGACTCCTGCTCGTGCGTTGACCCACACGGCTGAGAGTGTCCCGATGGCCTCCGTCCACGCTGTCCCCATGTCACGCGACTCGTACACCCTCCGGCCATTCTCGCAGTCAACACTCATGAGAAGTGATCCCTCCCATTCGGTGATGCGGGGGTTAAGGCATTTCGCAGGGGAAATGTCCTCAGAGAGCGCCCAGGCACTGCCGTAGTCCGTCGAACAAATAATCATGGAGCAAACGTCTTCTGCTTCATCCACCGCCATCAGAGGAAACACAAGCGTGTCATCCTCCAGCACAACACCTGAGCCACGGGAAGCAATGAACTCCGTCCAGTCACCTTGTGAGAAGCAGAAGAGATCCGTTTCGGGAGTGTTTGGGGTCGCCACATTCGATCCGTCCACTCCGCTTGCCAACCGTGGGATTCGTGACGTCACCCACAAACAGTTTCGGCTCCAAGCCGCCCTCTCTCCAGCACCCACCTTCGTAGGGCACATCAGAGCTTCCAGTAAGAAGAAACACTCTGTTGCCCTTCGTGATTGTTGTGGGGCGGAGCACAACACCCAAACTCTCCTTTCCCTCCGCTGCACCAACCACAGTGTGTGCCCTCCATGCATCTTTTATTGACCTCACCAACAACAGTGGACCAATTCCACACAGAGTCTATGTACCCCGCAACAAGATCAGAAGAAAAGGACATAATTAATTGACAAAGTTGATATTCGGCATCCATGTGACCTTCGGCGAAAGCAGCAATTACTCCACCAGCACTGACGAGAGAGGGTGAGGCAAACGAATCCCTCGCCGTAACTGGAACAATCCCATCCTTCGGCTGCACAAACGTCGTCTGCGCCACAAATAGATCGACTCCCTGCAGCAACTCAACATTTATTAAACCACTCATCGTATCATCAATGGGATTGCCCTTCGGCTCGGTGACAGGCGTGGGCCTTCTTTCGGGTGGCGTCGGAGTCACATTGATATTTTAAACGTAAGCAAACTCAGGCCTCGTCTCGGACGTGTTGGTCGCCGTGTTGGATGCGGGACTCGGATCGACGGTGTTGGGTGCGTCAGCCGCCGCAGACTGTCGCCAATCCTCGTTCTGACGTGACGGCTCAGCATTAACTTGCGGCGCAGTTGTCCCACCAGATTTTGTGTCATCCCTCCCTTCACGGGGTGGAGGCAACTGACAGATGCCCGTACGGTCAGCATCGCTGCTCCGTGCAGGCGGATGGATAGCTCCATCGGGGGAAATTGACGCCACCACAATTCATAAGGGCCGGCGTATTTATGTGTCGTCACATTCATCGTGAAGGCAACGGTGGCCCTTCCTCTTCCTTGCACAGCTGGCAGCACAGTTGCTACATGTGTGCACCGCATTGGCCACATGGCACACAGCACACAGCTCACCATTCCTGCCATGCATGCGCACATCAAAGCCACTAAAGGTATAATTCTCATGCTGAGCCTCAACACCGGCAGCAGAACACTTCTTCCACGCCCATACACACACGCACGCACGCGATAGCTCAGGCCGCCGTCACTCGGAGCACACGACACATCCACCGGCACAACCACCGCATCCGCACCACCAGATAAATCTCCAGGACTCCCAGCAGCCGTCACGCACACGGACGAGCAGCAGCACAAGAACGCAAGGACCAACACGGCGCCGCACTGTCATCATCGCAGTCATCGCAGTCATCATCGCCCGTAGTGAAGTCGCTGGAGTCAGTGAACTGATCGGTGAGCCAGAAGAGAAAAACAATGCAACAAGAGGGAGAGGGACGGGGCACAGCGGATACAGCGAGAGAGAGCAGACAACATGAGGAGAATGCAGCAGGACCAGCCGCACAGTTCACACACCACGAGACGGCATCCACGCAAGGAAAGGCACACAACGCCAGCAGCCACCCACCATGCAGGAGGAGAAGACATCCACCACCATCTCCATCCAGCTCATCTCCACAGCCAACGGGAAATGGCAAAAACCCGCGGCCAACACACAACGCACACGGAGCGAGCACCCACCACACCAGCCACACGCGACAGTGGACCCTCATCCATCCCGCCCTCAATGGGACGCGGAGCCCAACTCAACGCAGTCACACGCGGTGCTCCACACCCGCAGGAAAGGTGACGCGGGCTGCGCACTCCCTCCTCCCTTCTCCTCATGGCCACGGAGGAAGACAACAGCCGCCACACGCAACTGCCAGCATGCACTGCAAAAGAAGCATTCAAATCCACTGCAATTTGCATCTTGTGTGTGTGCCTGCAGAAACACAAAGCAAAGACGTAGAAAGGAGGAAGCGGAGTATGTGGAGGAACGCACAAAATGTACAGCAGAAGTGCATGGCAGAAACAACAACAACAAGAAGACCGCTCAAACTCATGACTGCACTGCAGCCCAAGCAGCGGCAATTCACACAAGATTTACCCAAAACAAAAAAAAGCTCTCCCTTCGTCTTATAC
This sequence comes from Trypanosoma cruzi, assembly GCF_000209065.1. Lineage (NCBI taxonomy): Eukaryota > Euglenozoa > Kinetoplastea > Trypanosomatida > Trypanosomatidae > Trypanosoma > Trypanosoma cruzi. The sequence goes on from NW_001849564.1 coordinate 181,607, forward strand.
AAACCCCATCACACGAAATAATTATAAATAAAAAGAAATCGTCCATTACTGTTCCACACAAATTTAAAAAAGCTGCCGGCTGCCGTGTGGCCACACCAAACTGTCTGCATATTTTGTCCGCAAATAAAAATAAAAGATATTTAAATGCCTTTCAACCGTCCGACCCTCTGTGTGTCCGCACATCGTTCATATTTCATGGGGTCATCTGCGTGTTGCTGCTCCCCTCAGCCCTCCCATCGGCGTGTGAGTGCGGCCCGCAGAGCACAGTCACTCGTGTGTGTGGGGACTGAGAGAAGCACGCAGACATGACGGCGGTCGCGTCACTCCATCGGGAGAGTGAGCGCAGCAAAAAAAAAGAAATCATCGGAGGGGAGAGAAATGCTCACGAGGCCGACACCGAAGGGACTGCCAGCGCGTGAAATGAACACGAAAAGCAAAATAATCCCAAAAACAAGGCGGCAGGGTGTGGCTGTGTGTGTGGCGCTGCGGGTGTCTGCCCGCCCTGACCGCAAGAAAACAAAACAAGAGGGAAAGAAATGTGTGCTCCGCCCCACAGGCCCTCGTCGCACGCCCACACGTCACGGCTCCCTCAGCGCGCCGTTCGTCGCGGCCCCTCCTCATGCGTGCAGCAGGCGAGGCGCACAGGGCCGTCGTCACGAGCGTGTCGGTGGGTGTGCGAGTGGAGCAGTTGGGCGGAAACACACGGCACCCCTCACAGGAAGAGTGCAGCAACAGACAATTAAAGAGGGAAGAGTAGAAAAGAAAAACCGTCCACAGTGATTGCCCCAAATGAAAAAAGAAAAAAAAAAAGAGGGGATGGGGGACGTTGGAAAAACAAACAAACAAAAAATGAAAAAAGAATTTTGAAGCAAACAGGAAAAAAATTAAAAAAATTAAAAAAAAAAACAATAAAAAAGCCGAAGCGTGGGACGACCAGCGCACACACTCTCATTGCTCCCGTAAAGCAAAACACACACACACAGGGAGAGAGAGAGAGGTCGCCCACTCAATGCAATAAAAACAGAAACAGTTACGGTGCTCCGCCCATGCAGCCAGGCAGGACGGCAGCGGTGCGTGTCATGCAAAAGAGAGCACCAAAGGGTCTGCATGGGTGTGCATGCATATATACAATGGGCACATTATTGTGTGTGCCTCGTGGGGTGAGGTGAGGGCGAGAGTCCATGCAAGGGGACACACACACAGAGAGAGAGAAGGACGAGTGTGTGTGCGGGCGGTGCACGGCTCTCTCCCCCTCACTCTCACGCAGCCACCACCGCAGCAGCCGCACACGCAACAACAAGAAGAAGCAAAAGAGGGGAGGTGGTGTGGGAGGCCGCGGTGCTGTCGTGACTGCTCTGTGTGTTCGTCGTATCAGTTGTGTTGGCGGTTACTGTCGTTGCTTTTGTATCTTCCCCAGTCCCTTCTGAGCCGTTGTCTCGGTGGCTTTGTGGTGTGTCTGCAGTCTCAGGCGACGGATCATTTTTTTCACCTTCACTAGTGGTGTCTTCGCCATCCTGTTTGCGGGAATCAAAACCTTCTTCTGGAGATGATGGAGGATTTCCTCCCGCAATGCCCCCAAGCAGTGTTTGCTCTCCATTAACTGGTGTGAGTGCGTTCTCTGCTTATGGTGGTCTCTTGTCGGCGTCCTTCTTTCCTTCAACTTCCGTTTGCGTAGAATTGGCTTTTGATTCCTGACTGCCGGGAGGAGAAATGCCCCCTGCAGGTACAATTGCCTGGTTCTTTTCCTGCCTGCTTCCACTTAAATTCCTTTCCCCGGAACCTGGGTCTGGTGCAGCTTTTCCTTCTTTATCACTCTGTCCCTCTATACTTTCTTCATCCTCTTTCGTCCCTGCACTTTCGTCACTCTCTTCATCCTCTCCAATACCATCTTCATCATCATCCTCTTCATCCTCTTTAGGAGGGGAAGATTCGGGTATTACATTTTCTGTAACAACTGTTACTCCTCCTTTTAAGCCCTGGGATCCTTCTGGAGAAGTTACAATTTCTTGTGATCGCACCAGAAGTTCACCACCACCATGAGCTGCCGTCTCCTCCCCGTCACACCTACCGGCGGCACCGCACCACAGCACGCAGAGGGCACACACCAGCAGCACACGGCCAGTCATCATCATCGCCATCACTCCTGTCACTTGCGTGCAGCCTTCAACACAAACTAAAAACACGTCAAAGCAGAGTGAAAGCAAAAGGAAAAGGAGAGAGACACGGCCGCTACACCGTACAGCAACAAATAATAGCAGCTTGCACACAACATGAGGCAGTTGGAATCAGTGAAGGGGGAAAACACACAAAAAACACCCCGCAGCAACTAATAAGAAAACAATTTAAAAAAACGGGAGTGACGAAACAGCAATAAACTTTTAAAAAATCCCGTACCGAATTACTCCAGTGCGCACGCAACAGCACAAAGAAAATGCGTCCTCGCAAACATTCGTGTGCGTGTCGTGCATACTAGTGTGTCTGGGATGCGTTCAACGTGACGGATACAGGCTGCACAACACGGAGCACACAGCAGGGCAGCGGAAGCAAATGAAGCAAAACACAATCATTATTTTCTCGTATTTAGCTACTTACAATGGACCACAGTAGACGCGCACAATCCCCGCGGTCGAGTGCTGGCACGCACAGCCCGCATACAATTCTTCAGCCCACAGCGGTGTACGCCAGCGCGGATACGGCGAGCAGCAGCGGGGCACACACCCACGCAGAGCTGCTGAGGCTGCCGTCGATTTCGCGAAGACGTAACGGTGTGTGGGTGGTCGTCGTGGTTGGCGCCCCTGTTGTAGCGCTTGGTGCCTGTGTAGTCGTGGTCGTCGTGGTCTTCTGGGCGGAATCTTCTTCACTCTTATTTCGTTGTTCTGAGGACGAACTCGTGCCACTTTCTGTATTTTTCTTATCATTCGTACCTTCTTGTAACTCATTGGAAGCAGCACTTAGTTGCGGTTGTGGATTGGGCGCACCTCCACCATGTCCGACTTCGCTTCGCCGTTCAGTAACCGGCCCCGGAACTGACTCACCTTGCTCACCGACCTTCGTGGCTGGTTTTACTCCAGGTGCATGGGACAATTCACTGGAGTCTTTACCATCAACTTGAGCTTTATTGACCCCCGCATTCTCTGCCGCACACGTACGGGCAGCAGCACAGGGCGAGCACCAACAGGGCGCACAGCAGACGGCACGTCATCCTCGTGAGTGTGGTCGTTCAGTGGTGTGGAGCTGATCTGCACAGTGAGGGACATGGAGAGCAACAGGAGAGACGAGAGGTGCGGCAGACACACACAGAGGGCACACCACATGAGGAGAGGGCAGCAGCCAGGCATGCACCGTACGCCGCACACCACGCACGACACACACTCCAATCCACGGCAGCAGGCACACACACAGCCCTGCCGCAGCACCAACACACAGATGGAAGAGGGAGAAGCAAACAGGAGCGGCACACAAGGCTCCACCGCATGCACATACGGCGAGAGCGGTCCGTCGTGTCGGCACCCCTCACGGAGGATACGCACACACAAGAGGAGGCGCAGCGCACACAGCAACACAAAAGCAAAGTAACAATGAAAAGAATGATCCCCGCACACCACGTGGATTGTTGGCCCACGGGAATTGCAGCAAATATTCTTCACAAAAATAATTCATTTGCCTTTGGTCTTCGTTCATATTCAGCGCACACCACTTCATACAGGTCTGGAAACCACTGCAGCAGCAGCACACACAAAAATAAGCGCAGGGAATGGCATAAAGCAAGCAGCCATTTGTTTGCGTTTCTGTTTGGATGTTGGCAGATGTCTGCATGCGTTGTTTTGTTTTTGCGGAGGGCAAAACTTCATGCCTGGATCGTGTGTTGGGGATTTCTGCAGGGTGCACAATTATTTGTTTTCCCATCTTGTGAATGTTTCTTGTGTTGGTGCAGCCAATAATTCGGTTTGTGTTGTTCCTGCCTTTCGCTGGTAAAGTGTTGCAATAGATGTTTGTTTTTCCTCTCGCTGCTGTGGCACCTGATTCCTCGCCGTTTATTGCGGTGAAAATGAAAATATGTGAGTGGACTCCCACACACCAGAACGCACCTTCGCTCCTATTTGTTGGTGCACAGAAGGGCATGTGTGTTTGGTGGTGCCTCGTCCATATATGTTTTGTGGGTGCACATTCCCACGCAGGCTGAGGGCGGGATGACGCTCCGTCGCGGTGCACTTCCCTCGCATGCCGCCCACTGTGATTCATCATGCATCACCCTCTCACATATTCCGTGGTGCCACACCGCTGATATTATTGCAGCCGCTGTGATTCCGCGTACTTCACGCATTTGATTGTGCCACAATACATCCGCTCGTGTGGCCGCCGCATCCAAACAGCGGTGCCCAACACCGTGAGCGGCAGTCCACATCCTTGCATGTCCCAACGCTGTGGTGCTTGACTGTCAGCCAGGCGTCAGACAACAAGAGAGTCTTGTGCTGGCAGTACAAAACACGCGAAGCTGCTGTGAATGACTCGGGCGGAGACGCGTCTATTCGTCGCAATGCAGTGAAAAGGAGTCGGGCAAAACAATGCCGGCTGCACTCACGACACCATGTCCACAGCCAAAGCATGCGACGTGATGTGTGTTTCACTGGTGCTGTGAAATGCCTGCAGACGACGTCACTAGTGGAGGCACACCACCCATGATCAGCGGACAGACAATAATCGGCATGGGAGGCCACAAGGGGCAGCAACGACGCCAGCAGCAGGAGCAGCTCTCTCTCTCTCCGTTGCCTCCGAGAAGTAAATATTCCACCAGCCACAGCTCACTGTGCCATCGTGACACTCCATGCACGTCGTGGCTGCGTCAACACATCCTGTTCCCTGCAGCACCTCAAAAGATGCCTCACTCCGTCCACTAATTGCATCGGTGTGGGCCGTGCCTCGGCTGTTCGTGAGGACCACAACGATGTGAGGGTCACCGAGTCGCAGCATGTTTGCTGTGACGTTGTTGCATGGCACCTGCGCACACACACACGCAGCGCCTGCATCCCTCCCTTTTGTGTCCGTCCTCTGCCGGAGTGGCCACACACACGGGCAGCAGCAAAATCACTTCACCCTCGACGATCCAAAATCAACACCGACATCCCTCGCGACGCAAAGATCTCAGTTGCAGCACGGGCCTCCTTTCGCCCTGCCATCAACGCTGAAACACGGCACAGTGCACGCACTTATTTTCCTCGTGTGCAGTCAGCCGTTTGCTTCACACATTCTTCGATGGGCTGACGCCCACAAAAGCACGCCACAAAAGGCCACCGTGATCGCACACGCTCTTGCGATGGGCGTCGGTGTGTGCATGGATCCGCTGCTCACACGTGCTGGCAGGCAGCCTGCAGCCGGTGCCCTCGTGCCAGTTCATCGGCTCCAGCACGGAAAAGAGAAAATGGCCTATTCCCGATGCACTTATTCCCGCCAGCAGCACCAACACGCTGGTCGCCAGCCGTCATTCCTCAGCACATCCAGGAATGCCGAAAAGTGACGTGGAGCTGTCAGCCAGCAATGCCACAATCCCCGCACACATGTCGGCTCCACCAGAGAAGATACACAAATCACAAGCAACGCCCTCCACATGTCATCCGAACATCATTCCGACACACCGCGATGCGCCAAACAGAAGTATTCGTCACCCCAACGCACCTCCCCACACAATCACATAGTCCATGCACCACGCACGGCAGCAGCCCACACGCAGTCAAACAAATGTTCCTCGGATCAGCGTTATCCACGTGCTGCAGTGGGAAGTAAACAAAAGAGACGAGCCACCAAACCCAAAAAGAGTGCCACGACTGGCCGCAAGTCAACGGAACGCAGCCACTCAATGAATTCAGTCCTCATGCCCTCAACCTCCCACCTTTCCCACAAAGGACCCAATAACCACAAATCAAATACCCTGTCCATTAAAATTGCTGTGAAACACCAGATTAAGCCGCAGTGCCTTATGTTGTAATCCGAGGACATTGTTGTCGCCTTCACGGAGGCAGACGCACATCTGTTATTCACGACGACGCTGAACACCTGCAACGGCTTCTTCAAAACGCAATTTTTCTACCGAATCAGAAAACACCAATACACCATCGGTCCGCACCAAAATTTAAAAACAGCAAAATTCCTCACACAGACACCAAAGTAGACCGTGCCACGCTGCCATCAGCTGCGGCTGGACGCAGGATCTGGTGCGTCCCAGCACACCATGCAGTCCTTTCTGGTTGGATGAGTCCACAGAGCGTTGCACGACGGCGGCGAGGCAATCGCTCCGTGTCCGGTCCCCATTCACCTCCACAGCCCGGAAGTGCGGCACGGCGACAGCTGCACGGCATCGCTCGGACCACGCGCATCAAAGAAGGATACTTCTGTCCACATGGAAATTAATCCAGCACCGCTGCGGAGGATCATTGGGTTCCGCACACCCAACACAACACGAACGCCTCACAATTCTCCGATATATTGAGGACGTGCGTGGCGTGATATGCTCGGAAAACACAGTTTAGTCAATACTTGGGAAGACGGCAAAGACTATCCGCTCCAGGAGATGCCGTCCTCAAGGAACCGCGACGCTTCTGCGGCAACATGGGGATCTCCCCGCACCAAATCCGCGCCCCTCATGCTGGGCAGCGAATTGTCATCTGGACACTGTGAGCCGTAACGGGGTGGGCGTCTTCCAGCCACGGCATGCCAAGGACGCCCTGGACGGTGTCAGACGATCGCCCTTGAAGCGGCCCGCGCCTCTCCGGAGCTGTATGACGCAGGCCGCTGGACGGACGGCTCGTCGTCTCTCGCTGAGAATGCGTCTGGATCCGCCGCGCTGCCACTTTACTCCCCGGACAATCGAGCTCCCTGTGGGGCCTCACCGCGCAGCTGCTGGCAGCCTTGCGTGCTCCTGCCGAGCGGAGTGTCCTGCCACTGAGCATGGCCGCAGACAGTTCCCCGTCTGGCAGCAGCATCCCGATCGCCCACTCGAGTTCCTGCCGCCACAGACTCCCTCTCGGCGATGGAGTCACTCCGTCTTGGCTCGCTGGCGGGGCACGACGGCGTCACCGAGAAGATTAGCATGATGCCGCATTCGCTGGTGGATCGAGTTCGCACTGTTGGCTCCACATTTTCACCATGGCACTGCGGAGCCCCACGCAACGTGACAGCGGACGCTGATGCCGTCATTGCACGATCCCTCCCGCAGGACTGCGTCAATGCCTGGCGCGTGGGCCTCCTCACCGCAGTCAGGCGACTGTACTGAAATAAATTCCAGGAGGAAAAGGAAGGCGCACACCGCATGACAGGCGCTTGTCGGTGTGGCGGAACTCTATTCCTGGTGTTGACCCGGACATCGTGCCCGAGTGGCGGATCGCCGCGCAGGCGCTATGCGACTCCTGCCCCCTATTCGACAGGCCTGCACGCGCCCTGCGGATCACAAGTTACTCCCTGTGTCGGTGGTGCCTTCCCTTTCTTACTGAGGAAACCGGCCCGCCACTGCCTCCGCCGGAACCTCTTCTAGACGAAAGCGCCGCAAATTTTTGCCTGCCAGCGAGCGGCGGATTGACATTCTCCTGCCCAATCTGCGGCAGGGTGCGCCCGTTTGTCCGCAGCGTGACGGCACATGTACGACGTGCTCGGCCTGGCGTTCAAATAGTTTGACAGGCCTCACATGCGGATGCCACAATGGCGCCACCGTCCTCTTAGCAGGCGCCTCGTGCGCAGGTCGCCACCGAAGATCCAAGCATGCCAGTAGGCAAGGCACGCAGGAAGCACAAACGCGGGTACTCGAGATGGACCAGGCTCTTCCGCCACCGCTTGATCACAGACGCCACGGGCTGCTCATCAACGACGGACCACGGGAGACTCCGCCTCATCCACTTTGGTAATGTCCTGTCATTGATAATATGGACTGTGACTGTTTGGACTGTCCCAGCCTGCACGAAGGCCTGTTTAGGACTGAATGGTTGTCACTTTTGTACGGGGAGCCTTTTCGCTATTCACTCATGGCTGTCACAAAATAAATTGAAGAGGAAAAAATACATCTTTTTGTGATGAATATTGGCTGCGCTTCCCGTGGACCAACAATCCACGTGGTGTGCGGGGATCATTCTTTTCATTGTTACTTTGCTTTTGTGTTGCTGTGTGCGCTGCACCTCCTCTTGTGTGTGTGCGTGCCCTCCGTGAGGGGTGCCGACACGACGGACCGCTCTCGCCGTATGCACATGCGGTGGAGCCTTGTGTGCCGCTCCTGTTTGCTTCTCCCTCTTCCATCTGTGTGTTGGTGCTGCGGCAGGGCTGTGTGTGTGCCTGCTGCCGTGGATTGGGGTGTGTGTCGTGCGTGGTGTGCGGCGTACGGTGCATGCCTGGCTGCTGCCCTCTCCTCATGTGGTGTGCCCTCTGTGTGTGTCTGCCGCACCTCTCGTCTCCCTGTTGCTCTCCATGTCCCTGACTGTGCAGATCAGCTCCACACCACTGAACGACCACCCTCACGATGATGACGTGCCGTCTGCTGTGCGTCCTGTTGGTGCTCGCCCTGTGCTGCTGCCCGTACGTGTGCGTGCCAACAAGTGAAGGTGAAGTTGGTGAATCTGGTTCAAAGGATGGCGAGAAAGGGGAACCAGGTCAGGAGACGGATCCGCAGAGTGTAACTTCTCCTTTGCCACAGACAAGAGAGGAGATGGAAGGGAAGGAGGAACGGAAACCAAATACGCCGACTCATACGTCACAGGTAACGGCTACAGTAAACGGAACGGCAGAGTCACAAAATACTTCCAATAATACACAGGATCAAGAACACGAAGATGGTCAATCCACTGAGGAAGGGACTGAAAATACGAACACTAACAAGTCAAATGAACAACATAAGGAATCAAATGCACCAACTACGACCACGACGACCACAACAACGGCCACTGCGCCCGAGGTGCCAACAACGACGACCACCCGCGCACCGTCACGTCTTCGCGAAATGGACGGCAGCCTCAGCAGCTCTGCGTGGGTGTGTGCCCCGCCGCTGCTCGCCTTATCCGCGCTGGCGTACACCACTATCGGCTGAAGAGGAGTGTGCGGGCTGTGCGTGCCAGCACTCAACCACGTGTATTTTTGCGCTTCTTTTTTTTGTTTCGTAATAAATAAGTAATGATTTTGTTTTTGCTTCATTTGATTCAGCTGCTCTGCTGTGTGTTCCGCGTTGCTGCTACCTGTATCCGTCACGTTGAACGCTTCCCGGACAAACTCATATGCATGGCACGCTTACAACTGTTTGCGTGGACTCATGTTTGCGTGTGAGTGCATGCACACTGGAGCCATTTGGTGCAGCTTTTTTGTGTGTTTTTACTTTATTGCTGTTTGTCAAGTGTTGTTTCGTTTTTAATTGTTTCTTGTGTGTTTTTCTTGCTGATCAACTATTGCGAGGCTGTGTGTGTTTTTTTGTCCTCCCACTGATTCCTATTGACTCATGGTGTGTGTGCGCCGCTGCTGCCATTTGACACTTATTGCTGGATGGTACTGTGCGTGGCTGCGTGACTTGTCTCTTTTTTTGCTTTCACTCTGCGTTGACGTGTTGTTAGTTTGTGCTGAAGGCTGCACGCAATTGACAGGAGTGATGGCGATGATGATGGCTGGCCGTGTGCTGCTGGTGTGTGCCCTCTGCGTGCTGTGGTGCGGTGCCTGGTTGTGTGATGCGACGCAGACTTCATCAAGTGCTCCGCATCGTGACAATGCGGAGGAAACGATGACTCCAGAGGAGGTGACTAAGGCCATCGAAAAGCTCACAGAGGAAGTGCTGGAGTCGATTCGATTATCTTGTCGAATGTCTTTCATTACGAGTGTAAATGCCACGTTACCCGCGCACAACGATACAGAAGTTGAGAAATGCGTAAACAAAACGGCGGTTGGGATTTCCGGCGTCACCTCTCGTGGCCGGCCTGCAGCCGCAACCACAGACGCCACTTTTGCCTCGCCATTGCCGTCGTCAAGTTCTGCTGCCAGCGCTTTGCAGGGGCAGGCGCAAGGATCACCAGGTGCTGCACCAGAGCCTGTGAAACCCCCGCAGACAGATCCGGTCAATAATGAACAGCTGTCTGAAGCGCCGGCCTCCACAGGCGGTGGTCCTGGTGGTGGTGGTGAGTTGGCTGACAGGAGCAGCCGTACACCGACCGACGACGCAAAAACACATGAAGCACGCCCAGCTGGTAACGCCACTTCCACACCGACGGCCACTCAGGGGGATTCCGAGAAGTCACCGGCGAACACCACCCGAACACGTGAGACAAACGAGACTGACGACACCGACGGCAGCACCGCGGTCTCCCACACCACCTCCCCTCTTTTGCTTCTTCTTCTTGTTGCGTGTGCGGCTGTTGCTGTGGTGGCCGCGTGAGAGTGAGGGAGAGAGTGCCGTGCACCGCCCGCACACACACTAATCCTTCACTCTCTGCCTCTGTGTGTTTTTTGCTTTACGGGAGCAATGAGAGTGTGTGCGCTGGTCGTCCCACGCTTCGGCTTTTTGTTTTGTTTTTTTTATTGTTTTTTATTGTAATTTTTTTAAACTTTTAAATGTTTTCTACTTTCTTGTTTCAAAATTTTTTTCTCATTTTTTTTTTTTTTTTCGTTTTTTAATCTTTTGCTCCCCACATCTCTTCTTTTTTGCTTTTGGGGCAATCACTATGGACTTTTTTTCTTTTCTACTCTTCCCTCTTTTAATTGTTTCTTGCTGCACTCTTCCTGTGAGGGGTGCCGTGTGTTTCCCGCCCAACTGCTCCACTCGCACACCCACCGACACGCTCGTGACGACGTCCCTGTGCGCCTCGCCTGCTGCACGCATGAGGAGGGGCGGCGACGAACGGCGCGCTGAGGGAGCCGTGACGTGTGGGCGTGCGACGAGGGCCTGTGGGGCGGAGCACACATTTCTTCCCTCTTGTTTTGTTTCTTTGCGGTCAGGGCGGGCAGACACCCGCAGCGCCACACACACACAGCCACACCCTGCCGCCGTGTTTTTAAGATTTCTTTTTTTTTTTGCTGCGCTCACTCTCCCGATGGAGTGACGCGACCGCCGTCATTTCTGCGTGCTTCTCTCAGTCCCCACACACGAGTGACTTTGCTCTGCGGGCCGCACTCACGCGCCGATGGGAGGGCTGAGGGGAGCAGCAACACGCAGATGACCCCATGAAATATAAACGATGTGCGGACACACAGAGGGTCGGACGGTTGAACGACATTTAAATATCTTTTAATTTTATTTTCGGACAAAATAAGCAGACGATTTCTGGAGCAGCATGGTGGTTGGGTGCTTTTTTGTGTTTTTTTTTTTATCATTTGGGTGTGGCCGTAATAGAGGACGATTTTTTTTTTCTTTTTCTTTTTAAATTGTGAGGAGTGGAACGTTGAGGATGAGTTTTTTTTATTTATTTTTATATTTTTTATTGAATTGCCGCTGCTTTTTCTGCAGTGCAGTATCATGAGCCTGAGCAGTCCTTTTCTCTTTATTTCTGCCATGGACCTCCGCCGTACATTTTTGTTTGTGCGTCCCTTCACATGCTCTGCTCCTTTTCTACTTCTTTGCCTCGTGTGTCTGCAGGCACACACAACCACATGCACGCACAAAATGCAGATTTCATTCGATTTGGATGCTTATTTTGTGGCGTGTGCTGGCGGTTGCGGGTGGCTGCTGCTTCCTCCGTGGGCATGAAGGGAAGGAGGAGAGAGGGAGCGCGCACCGCGAGTCACTCTTCCTGCGGGTGCGATGCGCGCGGTGGGCTGCGACCGCTGTGGAGGGCCGCATCCTTTTGGTGTGCGCTTCTCCGCCGTCGTGTCGTGCGTTGGCGCATGTCATTTGTTATGCGCGTGCGTGCTGGGCGTGTTTTTCCGGAGCGTTGGGCGGCTGCCATCTGTTTATGGCGGCTTGTGTGAGTGGGCACGTGCGGATGAGGTTCAGGGCGTATGGAATGAAGGAATGGCGTGAAGAAAGGTGAATTTGATTTGGATGGTATTTGGACCGGATTCATTTGGCTGCGGTGGCCACATGCACGATGGATGTGTTTCCGCATAATGGGGGAGGATGCGACAGGATTTTCCGAAGTGGCCCGTCAATGCAGTTTGGGTTTCATAGCACTGAGGCACAGTGGTCTTCCTGCAATGGCTGGTGAGGGCTCCTAGTGGACCGGTGTATTTATGCTGCTGCTGCTGCTGCTCGAGGAGGCGTAGAAGTGCGATTTGAGGTGGGCGGCGGAAGGGCCGCACATCCCGCAGTGACGGTCGTCGTTGGCCCAGCGGGTGCCTCTGAAGGTTTTGTTGGATGCAACGTCCTTATGCCCGTCTCCGGATGGCGGCATCCCTGATGCAGCCAACGAACGGGGCTGGGAGCGACGGTGAGACGCAAGCACGTGTGGATGTTCGGAGCGGCCGGCGCACCGCACGCTGAGAGCATGGCACGGTGAGGACCGGACCTAGAAAAGGGACACCGCGCGGGACGTCAATCTTCACTGCAGCGACCGCCACCGAATTCGGATTTGCTCGCACCTTCTGCGGTCCCTCTTCCTTCCCTCACTTCTTTGCCGAGGACTGTGCCGCGGGATCCAGCAGCGCGATGTTTGGCCGCAGGAACACGTCCCGAACAAATGATTTGTGGGAGGGGGATGTGCACTGCGACGAGAAGGAAAAAAAATGTTGCGGGACGACCACCACGACAAGACCGGAGTGAAGTTGTGTTTTGTCCACTTGCGCGAGGGCGGCCTGCCACCTGGTCGGTGAGGAGGATTATTTTTTTTTTTTTGCGTCGTTGCGCTCTCTTTTTATTCCGCTGCGTTTTCTTGCGGACCTGCGAAGGGAGATTTGCAAGAAGTTCCTGCGAGGCGTCCGTGCCGTCGTCGGAAAAGCGGATTCCCCCTTAAGAAACGCTACTTTATAAATTTGTTTTGGGCGGGGAGTTCCTGTCGATTCACTGCGACTTTGTTTTGCGGATTTGATGCGTGTGTTTCCGAGCGGTTCGGTCTGTGCTCCCAGTCCACTCGGATGTGGTGCGCGTCGACGTGAAGGTGCCTGCCAGTCGTTTTATTGCCTCCCCCTGTGGCTGCCTTCCTCCCTTCCTGAGGTCCTGCGGCCTCCTGACAAGATGTTTTGGAGAAGGCGTTGCCGCTCTTATCGTCCATGGTATTTTGATTCTGGTGTCGCGGTCAGGAGACATTGAACGAGAGGGTTTGCTGCCCTCTTGTTTTATTTGTCCTCTCTGCCTGACGGCCAGTTCTGTACAAGCGTGCTCCTCGGCACCTCAGTTGGTGCTGGCGGGTTTGCTCACAGTTGTCACTGGCAATCGCATGCGCCAACTCTTCTCTGCTCCTTTTCAGTGTCGCATTTTTTTATTGATTGACGGACGCCATTCTGTCCGGCGTGCTACTTTGATTGGATTGTGTGGGACTGCTCGCCAACGCCATCGGAGAAAGCAGGCCGACTTTTCACGTGTTTAAATGCCGTCTTGCGTGCAGGTGTTCTTTACATGTTCTGTTGGGCACTCAAACAGCGAGGCGTCCGGAGCTATGTGTGCGTGTAATTATTCCTGCCATGTGAACTGCGGGCAACACCGAGGGACTGCCATTTTGACTCCGCAGAGTTGTTGTTTCTTTTCACAGGGCTGGCAGGGAAATTCCATGCAGCCTGCTACTGCTGGTGTGTCCTCAAATGTTGTCACTCCATGCGAATAATGTGCTTCAGCGAGTGAGGGTGTTGATTGGGTTTGTGTGCACTCTGATTGTGTTTGCTGCTTTGTGTGTGCACGCAACACTTGAGTGGTGGGAAAATGGAGCGGGGCGATGCAAGGCTGCGTCTCGCCCATCGTTCACTGCACGGTGGTGTGGTGCGCATTGTGGTGCTGACTCTGCGATGTGACTGCGGTCTCCTGTGCGGCAATGGTGGTGGGTGGAGGAGAGTGTTGAGTTGCATCGGGACGGTGGGATTGTGCCTCCTTTTCTCTTTGTTCATTTTTATTCTTTTGTGAAGGTGTGCACACTCATTACTAGTGTCGGTGATAGGGCAAACAGACCGACAACGTGAATAAAATAAAATAAAAAAGGGCGATAATGTGGCGGTGTTGTGGTTGGTTGCACGTTGTGTCGCTGCGGGGGCGGTGGGCCTTGACTGCTTCACCGACAGGCGTTGCAGTGCGGCTGCGTGGCGCACCGACCACCGAGCCGTGCGAGTGCCACGCCCAACGCCATTGGGACAGCGGGACGAAACAGCCGCGAGTGTCCTTTGGAGCCAGCGGCACCTGCTGGCCGCAGTTGGGCGGTGTGAGTGGGATGCCTCACCGCACGGGTGTTGTGATGGCACCTCGCCATGGCTCTTGTGATGGTTCCGACGCTGCAGCTCGACATGTGGCGGGGAGTAGAGTGTGGCCGCAGTGGACCATGAGCAGCACCAACATGAGGCTGAGTGATTTCCTTTGGAATTGTGTTGGCGGCAGGCGGCCGTTGATGAAAGACCACAATGTGACGATGGAGGTGTTTGTTCAGGAGCCGGATGATTACGTACAAGACCAGCGGCTTCTTGAAGAAATTCTTAACCTCACTGCGCACCAAGCGCTGGAGGCCATTACTAAGCCTCTTCAAGAAGGTGTGCTCTCTCTCGGGCAACGTAGGGACTATGAAAGAAAAGGATACGATCACTCCTCTTGCAAGGGGAACACCAAACAGAGTACTCACGCAGGTACCGACAGAAGCGAGGCGGGAGGCAGAGGAAAGGCTAAGACGAACGCAAGAAATGAAATTTACCATTTCCACTAATATCGAAGAAGTACTGTTCAAAGGAAGGGTCCGCGTCAAGGAAATGAAGCTGAACGACTTTCTTACAAGGGAACTGGACGGCAGGGGCATTGTGGACACCAACCGGGATGCCGTGCTGGAGGAGTTTTTCAAGGACCCCACGAAGTATATCCGTGATAAGGGAGCATTGAACGAAATGCAGGCATCCCTGGCTCAGCCGGCCACCTCAACGTGGTGCCAGGGTCTAGTACTCTTTGCTAGAGAGGAAGCTAAGCGCCTGCTGCCCATCCGCTGCCCGCGGAGAGGCAGGAGGCGCCGCACAAACGGGTCGGAAGGGCACCAGATGGAGCCATTTACATGGCTGCCCGCGGAGCGGTATTTCTATCCGCTGCTGAATTCCATCGGCGCTTATCAGCGCTATACATACCGTTTGCGTGCCGTATGTGACGCACAACGACAAAAGCTACTGCTAAGCGGAGACATTGAGCAGAACCCAGGCCCCATAGCAGTACTCCAGATGAACGTTTCTTGCCTCACGCCGTCAAAACTCGCAACATTAATGGCGCAAGGAGCAGACATAATAGCCATTCAGGAGACTTGGAAGTCGTCAGAGCAGATCGCCAGCATGCACACTGGAGATTATGTGCTCTATGCACAGTCGCGCATCGGCAAGGGAGGCGGTGTGGCGGTGCTGGTGCGGAAAACTCTCCGCTCCAAGCGTATACCCCTCACCATCCCCCAGCATGACACCAGCCTTGAAGTGGTGGTGGTCCAGGTTGCTCTGGACCAGAACCGTGATCTTATTGTAGCGAGTGCCTATATGAGACCACCACCGCAAGTAACGCAATCCTTCAGGCGGTTAGTAAACTGCCTTCCAGCCTCGTCGCCGCTCCTGCTGTGTGGGGATTTCAACATGCATCACCCACAGTGGGAGCCATTCTTGGAGACTTCTCCAAGCGAGGTTGCTGCAGAATTTTTAGAACTGTGCACGGATGCGGGACTCACCTTGGTTAACACCCCCGGTGAGATCACGTATGCCCGTGGCACAAGAGAACGATCCTGTATCGATCTGACATGGTCAAAGCATTTGACTGTGTCGGATTGGTCAGCTTCCGTGTCGCCGCTTAGTGATCATTACATGCTGACATTTACGCTGCATCAGGCATTTAAGGATACCATACCTTCGGCACCCCCTTCGGCACCTAAGTTTTTCTACAGTTGGGGGAAGTGCAAGTGGGATTTATTCATCAAGGACTTCGACGCACAACTTCCGGCATACGACTATAAAAAGCAGTCCACCGGCATTAAGGCTTTCACGAGAGCGCTTATAACTTCGTATCGACGACATTGCCCCCGCGGCATGCACAAGGACGGTCCCAGGCTTTGGGACGACACTCTCATGGAGGCAGAGCGGATGGCTACCGACAGCAAGGCCCGCTATCTACAGTTACCGACGCCCGACCGTGAGGCAGAAATGCAACGGACAAGGAGTCAATTCTTCCTCCTGCTCCGAGAGCGCTTGCGCAACACGTATCTACGCCGCATCAGCAAGTTAAATCCAGGCGAGCCACTCGCATGGAAATACATTTCCGGACGAAAAAAGGCATCACTTCCATCTCCCACATCAATGTTATTAGGAGTTGGTCAACACACTTATAAAACAGCAAGGAGAGCAGCGAATGCTCTCAATCGCATCTTTCTTCCATTTCACCCCTCTCACAAGGCAGTTAGGTTTTCCAAAGGCATCAACAGACAGAGTGCATCCTTGAACATTAATGCTTCTTTTCTTTTTGGGCAGCAGAACAACAGCGAGTCTGCTGCCTCATTTACTTCATTTTCTTCTACTTCTTCTAGCTCCGAGCCGCAGAACAACAACGAGTCTGCCGCTACTTCTAGCTTAGTTTCTTCCACCTCTCTTATCTCTTGTATTTCTGAGCCGCAGAACAACAACGAGTCTGCCGCTACATTTACTTCAGGTTCTTCACTCTCATCTAGTTCTGAGCCACAGGATAAAAACGAAGCTGCCACCACATCTGGTTTAGTTGCTCGTCTTCACTCCCCTCTTGATGCACCCTTTAATCGTACGGAACTGCTTGCTGCGCTACGTAATACGCCGTATGGCAAGGCCCCCGGACCGGATGAAGTCTACAGTGAGGCACTGCGACATTTCGTCAAAGGGCCTTCGATTCCTTCTTCGTTGCATTAACCACAGTTGGACGACCGGTACGATTCCGGTTGAGTGGAGACGCGCTACCATCGTTCCACTCTTAAAACCCGGTAAGTCGCCGGAACTGCTTGAGTCATATCGACCCATCAGCCTTACTTCCATTGTGAGTAAGGTTGCTGAGAAAATGGTACTGAAGAGATTGCTTTGGGTGTGGACGCCGCACCCCCACCAGTATGCATATCGTAGTATGCGTACTACGACGATGCAGCTGGCACACCTGATACACGAAGTGGAGCATAATAGAAATCACTATTTCCAAGTGAGCCTTCCCAAGAAAAGCG
The DNA here is from genome assembly GCF_000209065.1 of Trypanosoma cruzi. NCBI lineage: Eukaryota > Euglenozoa > Kinetoplastea > Trypanosomatida > Trypanosomatidae > Trypanosoma > Trypanosoma cruzi. The sequence goes on from NW_001849564.1 coordinate 198,874, forward strand.
GTATTGGCAATCAACTCCACTACAGACCCCATCGGACCCTGCTGGTGCTGGTTGATTTCAGCAAGGCTTTTGACTCCATAGATCATCGAGTCCTCAGTCGCTTGCTGGCTAATATTCCGGGGGTGAATTGTAGAAGGTGGCTTAGAAACTTTCTATGTGGTCGCTACGCGAAGACACGAGTTGGCCACAGACACAGCGATCGGCGTCCCATGCTGCGAGGAGTTCCTCAGGGGTCCGTGCTGGGACCGTATTTGTTCTCCCTTTACGTACACCCACTTCTCAATCTGCTGAACAGCTTTGCGGGTGTCACAGCAGACATGTATGCGGACGACCTCTCTATTATCGTTAAGGGGCAGTCCCGGGAAGACGCCATTCCCACTGCCAACATGGTTCTTCAAAAACTGCATGCGTGGAGTCAGGAAAATGGCCTGGCCATCAACCCGTCAAAGTGTGAAGCCGCTTGGTTCACACTATCCACGCACACGGAGTCAGATTATGATCGTGAAGGAAGGTGGCCCCTGGTAGTGGCTGGATGTCAAATCCCAGTCATGACCATGGGGGCATCGCGAACTACGAAGCTTCTCGGCATGGATCTCGATCCACGACTGACGCTAAATGTGGCGGCCACCAAGCAATGCGCTGCCACTTCGCAACGGATATCGCAGCTACGCTGCATAGCGCACAAAGAGGCGGGACCATCTCCACATGACCTACGCACGTTCGTCATTGGATACGGTGCTTCCAAATTACGCTATGGCAGCGAGCTCATATGGGCAGTAGCGACGGATTCAGCGAAGAATGAGATGCAGAAGACGTACGCAACCCTAGCACGCATTGTCAGCGGAGTTCCGAGCACTGTTGACCCGGAATCCGCACTGCTGGAGGCTAATATGCCGCCGCTCCACGTCCTTTGCCTGCGCGCGCGGCTCTCAATATTTGAGAACACACGCGCATGTCAGATGGACTGGATGCGGAGACCCCCGCCTGAGCCACCGCCTCGCGCCGGTTTCCGCATCTCGCCATTATCTCGGGACGAGCTATATGCCTTCGTAGACGCATACACAAAGGACTATGGCATCACCGAGAGCTCACCACGCGAAGAGCGGTTCTTTCGCAGCTCCATTCCTCCCTGGTTTGCGGCCTCCGCTCACCGGGTCACCATCGGTGTGGGACTTCCGATAGACCACTCAATAACTGACGAAGAGGAGCTGATAAGGGAAAAGCGCAGAGTCAGCGAAGAGGCTCTGGCGCTGCACAGCTATCGTTCGTGGATACTTGCGACCGATGGCGGTGTCGACGTTCCCAAGTCAGCAGGGGTTGGAATACTGCTTTCATCCCTCAACTCATCGGAGATAATAGAAAAGGCCAGCATAAACTGCGGTGCACGCCCATGCAGCTACAGGACGGAATCCCGTGCGCTGCTTCTAGCCCTAGAGAAGCTGATGATTCCTCGTATCCGCCACAGGCGTAAAACCCTGCTTGTGGTTACGGACAGTCAGTCTCTTCTAGCGGCTCTAAACAAGGGCCCGCTCAGTCAGACAGACTGGACGGAGGATCAGATCTGGCAGCGTCTCTTAACACTGACGCGTGCTGGCTGGTCCGTGCACCTGCAGTTTTGTTACGGACATTGCGGAGTACATGCTAACGAGCTTGCAGATCAGTATGCGACGCAGACTATGGAAAGTGGACAATACACGGAGCAAGGAATCGCACCTTTATGGCATACGGATCTGCTGACATGTTTTACTACCCAGCTCACCAACAAGTGGCGTAGTACCATTCGTCAAGACACTCATCGCTACTTGCTTTGCGGCACAAGGCCATCAGATCTCAGCGGTAAGGACCTGATCACTCAGGAAGTTCTACACCGTCAGGAACTGGTTCACCTCGCAAGGGCAAGGTGCGGGGAATCTGAGCTCTGGGGCCGACTATACTGGGCCGTGAGAGATTGCACGAACCAATGCCGATTCTGCAACATCTCACCGGAACAGTCTGCATATATGCGCTCTAACAACGATCCAACTGCACCGGGGACGGACACTGTTCCCCCGTCGGCGAGGGAGGAAGACGTCTCTCCAGTAAGGAGACGGACCCTCACACGCCGTCGGAAGGAGAAATGTCCGCACTGTGATTCCACATTGACGGGATTCTCGGGTCTCGTCAGTCACTGTCGGTCATTTCATCCGGAACATCCTCCACCGCTTCCCGAGCTCAAATGTGATTTCTGTGACATGGTTTTCCCCACACGGAGAAGCACCGCACAGCACAGAAATCGCTGCGCACACAACCCAGACGCCACACGGCATCGAAACAGCAGTGCCAGGCGGCGATCTCTGCTGCCGCAGGATCAGCCACCTTCCACAAGCACGCCAATCGGCCCGCAGGAAACCTTGCACCATCTGCTTCTAGAATGTCCAGGCACCTTGGCTGTGCGTCAACGGCTGGGCATTGAACAGGACCTTCGCCTCGGAAAGTTCTCTCAATGGCAGTTGCTTCATAGCAGGAAACTTTTGTCGTTGCTCGACCACCTCTTCGGCACTCAGATGGCACTGTATAGCTAGACGCGCTGGTAAGAGTAGAAAAAAAAAAAAAAAAAAAAAAAAAAAAAAGAAAAAAAAATGCAGGCATCCCTGGCTCATCCAGCCACCTCAACGTGGTGCCAGGGTCTAGTACTCTTTGCTAGAGAGGAAGCCAAGTGCCTGCTGCCCATCCGCTGCCCGCGGAGAGGCAGGAGACGCCGCACAAACGGGTCGGAAGGGCACCAGATGGAGCCATTTACATGGCTGCCCGCGGAGCGGTATTTCTATCCGCTGCTGAATTCCATCGGCGCTTATCAGCGCTATACATACCGTTCGCGTGCCGTATGTGACGCGCAACGACAAAAGCTACTGCTAAGCGGAGACATTGAGCAGAACCCAGGCCCCATAGCAGTGCTCCAGATGAACGTTTCTTGCCTCATGCCGTCAAAACTCGCAACATTAATGGCTCAAGGAGCAGACATAATAGCCATCCAGGAGACTTGGAAGTCGTCAGAGCAGATCGCCAGCATGCACACTGGAGATTACGTGCTCTATGCACAGTCGCGCATCGGCAAGGGAGGCGGTGTGGCGGTGCTGGTGCGTACGACTCTCCGCTCCAAGCGTATACCTCTCATCATCCCCCAGCATGACACCTGCCTTGAAGTGGTGGTGGTCCGGGTTGCTCTGGACCAGAACCGTGATCTTATTGTGGCGAGTGCCTATATGAGACCACCACCGCAAGTAACGCAATCCTTCAGGCGGTTAGTAAACTGCCTTCCAGCCTCGTCGCCGCTCCTGCTGTGCGGGGATTTCAACATGCATCACCCACAGTGGGAGCCATTCTTGGAGACTTCTCCAAGCGAGGTTGCTGCAGAGTTTTTAGAACTGTGCACGGATGCGGGACTCACCTTGGTTAACACCCCCGGTGAGATCACGTATGCCCGTGGCACAAGAGAACGATCCTGTATCGATCTGACATGGTCAAAGCATCTGACTGTGTCGGATTGGTCAGCTTCCGTGTCGCCGCTTAGCGATCATTACATGCTGACATTTACGCTGCATCAGGCATTTAAGGATACCATACCTTCGGCACCTAAGTTTTTCTACAGTTGGGGGAAGTGCAAGTGGGATTTATTCATCAAGGACCTCGACGCACAACTTCCGGCATATGACTATAAGAAGCAGTCCACCGGCATCAAAGCTTTCACGAGAGCGCTTATTACTTCGTATCGACGACATTGCCCCCGCGGCATGCACAAGGACGGTCCCAGGCTTTGGGACGACACTCTCATGGAGGCAGAGCGGATTGCTGCCGACAGCAAGGCCCGCTATCTGCAGTTACCGACGCCCGACCGTGAGGCAGAAATGCAACGGACAAGGAGTCAATTCTTCCTCCTACTCCGAGAGCGCTCGCGCAACACGTATCTACGCCGCATCAGCAAGTTAAATCCAGGCGAGCCACTCGCATGGAAATACATTTCCGGACGAAAAAAGGCATCACTTCCATCTCCCACATCAATGTTATTAGGAGATGGTCAACACACTTATAAAACAGCAAGGAGAGCAGCGAATGCTCTCAATCGCATCTTTCTTCCATTTCACCCCTCTCACAAGGCAGTTAGGTTTTCCAAAGGCATCAACAGACAGAGTGCATCCTTGAACATTAATGCTTCTTTTCTTTTTGGGCAGCAGAACAACAGCGAGTCTGCCGCTACATTTACTTCAGGCTCTTCACTCTCATCTAGTTCCGAGCCACAGGATAAAAACGAAGCTGCCACCACATCTGGTTTAGTTGCTCATCTTCACTCCCCTCTTGATGCACCTTTTAATCGTACGGAACTGCTTGCTGCGCTACGTAACACGCCGTATGGCAAGGCCCCCGGACCGGATGAAGTCCACAGTGAGGCACTGCGACATATTTCGTCAAAGGGCCTCCGATTCCTTCTTCGTTGCATTAACCACAGCTGGACGACCGGTACGATTCCGGTTGAGTGGAGACGCGCTACCATCGTTCCACTCTTAAAACCCGGTAAGCCGCCGGAACTGCTTGAGTCATATCGACCCATCAGCCTTACCTCCATTGTGAGTAAGGTTGCTGAGAAAATGGTACTGAAGAGATTGCTTTGGGTGTGGACGCCGCACCCCCACCAGTATGCATATCGTAGTATGCGTACCACGACGATGCAGCTGGCACACCTGACACACGAAGTGGAGCATAATAGAAATCACTATTTCCAAGTGAGCCTTCCCAAGAAGAGCGGTATTGGCAATCAACTCCACTACAGACCCCATCGGACTCTGCTGGTGTTGGTCGATTTCAGCAAGGCCTTTGACTCCATAGATCATCGAGTCCTCAGTCGCTTGCTGGCTAATATTCCGGGGGTGAATTGTAGAGGGTGGCTTAGAAACTTTCTATGTGGTCGCTACGCGAAGACACGAGTTGGCCACAGACACAGCGATCGGCGTCCCATGCTGCGAGGAGTTCCTCACGGGTCCGTGCTGGGACCGTATTTGTTCTCCCTTTACGTACACCCACTTCTCAATCTGCTGAACAGCTTTGCGGGTGTCACGGCAGACATGTATGCGGACGACCTCTCTATTATCGTTAAGGGGCAGTCCCGGGAAGACGCCATTCCCACTGCCAACATGGTTCTTCAAAAACTGCATGCGTGGAGTCAGGAAAATGGCCTGGCCATCAACCCGTCAAAGTGTGAAGCTGCCTGGTTCACACTATCCACGCACACGGAGTCAGATTATGATCGCGAAGAAAGGTGGCCCCTGGTAGTGGCTGGATGTCAAATCCCAGTCATGACCATGGGGGCATCGCGAACTACGAAGCTTCTCGGCATGGATCTCGATCCACGACTGACGCTAAATGTGGCGGCCACCAAGCAATGCGCTGCCACTTCGCAACGGATATCGCAGCCACGCTGCATAGCGCACAAAGAGGCGGGACCATCTCCACATGACCTACGCACGTTCGTCATTGGATACGGTGCTCCAAATTACGCTATGGCAGCGAGCTCATATGGGCAGTAGCGACGGATTCAGCGAAGAATGAGATGCAGAAGACGTACGCAACTCTGGCACGCATTGTCAGCGGAGTTCCGAGCACTGTTGACCCGGAATCCGCGCTACTGGAGGCTAATATGCCGCCGCTCCACGTCCTTTGCCTGCGCGCGCGGCTCTCAATATTTGAGAACACACGCGCATGTCAGATGGACTGGATGCGGAGACCCCCGCCTGAGCCACCGCCTCGCGCCGGTTTCCGCATCTCGCCATTATCTCGAGACGAGCTATATGCCTTCGTAGACGCATACACAAAGGACTATGGCATCACCGAGAGCTTACCACGCGAAGAGCGGTTCTTTCGCAGCTCCATTCCTCCCTGGTTTGCGGCCTCCGCTCACCGGGTCACCATCGGTGTGGAGCTTCCGATAGACCACTCAATAACTGACGAAGAGGAGCTGATAAGGGAAAAGCGCAGAGTCAGCGAAGAGGCTTTAGCGCTGCACAGCCATCGTTCGTGGATACTTGCGACCGATGGCGGTGTCGACGTTCCCAAGTCAGCAGGGGTTGGAATACTGCTTTCATCCCCCAATTCATCGGAGATAATAGAAAAGGCCAGCATAAACTGCGGTGCACGCCCATGCAGCTACAGGACGGAATCCCGTGCGCTGCTTCTAGCCCTAGAGAAGCTGATGATTCCTCGTATCCGACACAGGCGTAAAACCCTGCTTGTGGTTACGGACAGTCAGTCTCTTCTAGCGGCTCTAAACAAGGGCCCGCTCAGTCAGACAGACTGGACGGAGGATCGGCTCTGGCAGCGTCTCTTGTCACTGACGCGTGCTGGCTGGTCCGTGCACCTACAGTTTTGTTACGGACATTGCGGAGTACATGCTAACGAGCCTGCAGATCAGTATGCGACGCAGACTATGGAAAGTGGACAATACACGGAGCAAGGAATCGCACCTTTATGGCACACGGATCTGCTGACATGTTTTACTACCCAGCTCACCAACAAGTGGCGTAGTACCATTCGTCAAGACACTCATCGCTACCTGCTTTGCGGCACAAGGCCATCCGATCTCAGCGGTAAGGACCTGATCACTCAGGAAGTTCTACACCGTCAGGAACTGGTTCACCTCGCAAGGGCAAGGTGCGGGGAATCTGAGCTCTGGGGCCGACTATACTGGGCCGTGAGAGATTGCACGAACCAATGCCGATTCTGCAACATCTCACCGGGACAGTCTGCATATATGCGCTCTAACAACGATCCAACTGCACCGGGGACGGACACTGTTCCCCCGTCGGCGAGGGAGGAAGACGTCTCTCCAGTAAGGAGACGGGCCGTCACACGCCGTCGGAAGGAGAAATGTCCGCACTGTAATTCTACATTGACGGGATTCTCGGGTCTCGTCAGTCACTGTCGGTCATTTCATCCGGAACATCCTCCACCGCTTCCCGAGCTCAAATGCGATTTCTGTGACATGGTTTTCCCCACACGGAGAAGCACCGCACAGCACAGAAATCGCTGCGCACACAACCCAGACGCCACACGGCATCGAAACAGCAGTGCCAGGAGGCGATCTCTGCTGCCGCAGGATCAGCCAGCTTCCACAAGCACGCCAATTGACCAGCAGGAAACCTTGCACCATCTGCTTCTAGAATGTCCAGGCACCTTGGCTGTGCGTCAACGGCTGGGCATTGAACAGGACCTTCGCCTCGGAAAGTTCTCTCAATGGCAGTTGCTTCATAGCAGGAAACTTTTTTCGTTGCTCGACCACCTCTTCGGCACTCAGATGGCACTGTATAGCTAGACGCGCTGGTAAGAGTAGGGGAAAAAACTGCTTTGCCCTGCTCAACGACTCGGAATTGACACTGCGAGAGTTAACTGTTGACGGCACTGTGCGTGTGTGCGTGTATTGGGCATTGTTGCTGCTTCTTCTGGGATTGTGTGGAGTTGTGGCGGCCTTGTGAGCCGAAGTGTGTGGAATTGCGGCTCCTCACGGAGAACGTGTGCCGCGTTGCATGCGTGTTTTCTTTTATTATTTACATTTTGCTGTTGGTTTTTCTGTTTTCCTGGAATAATACGTATCGTTGCCGTTCCTTTATTCAATGGTTGGCTGCTGCACACTGCCATGTGTGACGTGTTTCTCCTTTTCTCTTGTTTTTATTTGCTCACACGCCGTGCCGGCCTCATTGCTGTGCGTCCCACGGACTGCACGAAGGGAGGAGTGGAGGAACAGGCCGGATGCCGCAATTAATTGTGAAGAATGTTGTGTGGCCTGTTGGAACAGCATGATATATATTTTTTGGTGAAGTCCATTATTTATACACAACGTCGTGCTTTTATTTTCCTGCATGTAATGTGAAAATAAAGTTTTTCTGGATTGATTTTTCCTTGTTTTTTGGGGACTTCTGCCGGAGCGTCAACTTTCTTTTTCTTTTTTTTTAACCCTTGTTATGCGGGAGGGTGTGTAGGATTTGCAATTGTACTGATTCTCTCTGTCTCATGGTGTGCGGTGGTTGTGTGTGGTGTAGCGGTCGTTTTTTTTTTTTTAATTGCCTTCACTCTGCGTTGACGGGGCGTTAGTTTGTGCTGAAGGCTACACGCAAGTGACAGGAGTGATGGCAATGATGACTGGCCGTGTGCTGCTGGTGTGTGCCCTCTGCGTGCTGTGGTGCGGTGCCGGCGGTGGTTTTGCGGACAAGGTGGTGGAAGCTGCTGCCGGTGTTGTTGCCAGTAACAGAACGGATGAGGAGAATTTGATCTTGAATTGGTATGTTCTGACGCAGGAAGAATGCGCGAATGAAAGCACGACAGGAGGGAAGTTGAATGTGACAGCTGAGAGGATCTGCATGCACAAAGTGATGAAGGGGATTTGTAACGCTTTTTATAATAAAACGTCGGGTGTAACTCATGACCGTGACGCTAAGTTTATTTGTACGTATTACGCTACCATTCCAGAGGAGCCCGTCGAACCCACAACACCGCAAGGGCCAACATCACATTCAGCTGTCAGCAATACCACCAGTGATGATGGGGCGCCGAAGAATGCACCGGAATCCGATGTTGCAGGGAGAGGAGAAGGAAAAGACGATTACAAGGAGCACGGCAATACGAAGCAAAAAGCAGTCGAAACCGCCGCTGTGGAAAATGACACGAAGACTACCGACAGTGACGTCAGCACCGCGGTCTCCCACACAACCTCCCCTCTTTTTCTTCTTGTTGTTGCGTGTGCGGCTGCTGCTGCTGCGGTGGTGCATGGACTATGTGATTGTGTGGGGAGGTGCATTGGGGTGACGAACACTTCTGTTTGGCGTGTCTCGGTGTGTTGGAATGATGTTCGGATGACACGTGAAGGGTGTTGTCTTTAGTTTGTGTGTCTTCTCTGGTGGAGCCGACATGTGTGCGGGGATTGTGGCATTGCTGGCTGACAGCTCCACGTCACTTTTCAGCATTCCTGGATGTGCTGAGGAATGACGGCCGGCGACCAGCGTGTTGGTGCTGCTGGCGGGAATAAGTGCATCGGGAATAGGCCACTTTCTTTCCCATGCTGGAGCCGATGAACTGGCACGAGGGCACCGGCTGCAGGCTGCCTGCCTGCACGTGTGAGCAGCGGATCCATGCACACACCGACGCTCATCGCAAGAGCGTGTGCGATCACGGTGGCCTTTTGTGGCGTGCTTTTTTGGACGTCAGCCCATCGAAGAATGTGTGAAGCAAACGGCTGACTGCACACGAGGAAAATAAGTGCGTGCACTGTGCCGTGTTTCAGCGTCGATGGCAGGGCGACAGGAGGCCCGTGCCGGCAACTGAGATCTTTGCGTCGCGAGGGATGTCGGTGTTGATTTTGGATCGTCGAGGGTGAAGTGATTTTGCTGCTGCCCGTGTGTGTGGCCACTCCGGCAGAGGGCGGACACAAAAGGGAGGGATGCAGGCGCTGCGTGTGTGTGCAGGTGCCATGCAACAGCGTCACAACAAACATGCTGCGACTCGGTGACCCTCACATCGCTGTGGTCCTCACGAGCAGCCGAGGCACGGCCCACACCGATGCACTCAGTGGACGGAGTGAGGCATCTTTTGAGGCGCAGCAGGGAACAGGATGTGTTGACGCAGCCACGACGTGCATGGAGTGTCGCGATGGCACAGTCAGCTGTGGCTGGTGGAATATTTACTTCTCGGAGGCAACGGAGAGAGAGAGAGCTGCTCCTGCTGCTGGCGTCGTTGCTGCCCCTTGTGGCCTCCCATGCCGATTATTGTCTGTCCGCTGATCATGGGTGGTGTGCCTCCACTAGTGACGTCGTCTGCAGGCATTTCACAGCACCAGTGAAACACACATCACGTCGCATGCCTTGGCTGTGGACATGGTGTCGTGAGTGCAGCCGGCATTGTTTTGCCCGACTCCTTTTCACTGCATTGCGACGAATAGACGCGTCTCCGCCCGAGTCATTCACAGCAGCTTCGCGTGTTTTGTACTGCCAGCACAAGACTCTCTTGTTGTCTGACGCCTGGCTGACAGTCAAGCACCACAGCGTTGGGACATGCAAGGATGTGGACTGCCGCTCACGGTGTTGGGCACCGCTGTTTGGATGCGGCGGCCACACGAGCGGATGTATTGTGGCACAATCAAATGCGTGAAGTACGCGGAATCACAGCGGCTGCAATAATATCAGCGGTGTGGCACCACGGAATATGTGAGAGGGTGATGCATGATGAATCACAGTGGGCGGCATGCGAGGGAAGTGCACCGCGACGGAGCGTCATCCCGCCCTCAGCCTGCGTGGGAATGTGCACCCACAAAACATATATGGACGAGGCACCACCAAACACACATGCCCTTCTGTGCACCAATAAATAGGAGCGAAGGTGCGTTCTGGTGTGTGGGAGTCCACTCACATATTTTCATTTTCACCGCAATAAACGGCGAGGAATCAGGTGCCACAGCAGCGAGAGGAAAAACAAACATCTATTGCAACACTTTACCAGCGAAAGGCAGGAACAACACAAACCGAATTATTGGCTGCACCAACACAAGAAACATTCACAAGAGGAAAGAAAACATAATAATTGTGCACCCTGCAGAAATCCCCAACACACGACCCTGGCATGAGGGTTTGCCCTCTGGAAAAAACAAAACGAAACACATGCAGACATCTGCCAACATCCAAACCGAAACACAAATAAATGGTTGCTTGCATTATTCCATTCTCTGCGTTTATTTTTGCGTGTGCGGCTGCTGCGGTGGTGGCCAGGCCTGCATGAAGTGTTGTGTGCGCTGAATTTGGACGAAGGCCAAAAGGCAACTGAACTGTTTTCGTGATGAATATTGGCTGCACCTCCCGTGGACCAACAATCCACGTGGTGTGCGGGGATCATTCTTTTCATTGTTACTTTGCTTTTGTGTTGCTGTGTGCGCTGCGCCTCCTCTTGTGTGTGTGCGTACCCTCCGTGGGGGGTGCCGACACGACGGACCGCTCTCGCCGTATGTGCATGCGGTGGAGCCTTGTGTGCCGCTCCTGTTTGCTTCTCCCTCTTCCATCTGTGTGTTGGTGCTGCGGCAGGGCTGTGTGTGTGTGTGTGTGTTGCCGTGGATTGGAGTGTGTGTCGTGCGTGGTGTGCGGCGTACGGTGCATGCCTGGCTGCTGCCCTCTCCTCATGTGGTGTGCCCTCTGTGTGTGTCTGCCGCACCTCTCGTCTCTCCTGTTGCTCTCCATGTCCCTCACTGTGCAGATCAGCTCCACACCACTGAAGGACCACACTCACGATGATGACGTGCCGTCTGCTGTGCGCCCTGTTGGTGCTCGCCCTGTGCTGCTGCCCGTCAGTGAGCGCGGCAGACACTCAGGAGGCTGTTCAAGAACCTTCGAAGAACACGACGACGAACGGGACAACACAGGCACCGAACAATACGGAGAATACTATACCTAAAGCTGATGTAGACGTTAGTAGTCGTTCTTCTAATTCAGACTCAGGAGTACAGGTGGTAGGTGAGTCGGGGTCGCCAGGCACGGGGCACACTGCGGGACATTCAAATAATAATTCGCCAGGTACACCAGTCTCTACCGGTCCGGAAAACCAATCAAATGAAGTGTCCAATGGACGACAGTCAAAAGTTAAGAACGGTGCGAAAGAGCCACCAAGTCCCGCGGATCCTTCTTCAGAAAAAGCAGATCAGGGAGCCGAAGATGCTGCCGCGACGACCACGACGACCACCACGACACAGGTACCAACCACGACCACCACCACCGCGCCGGAGGCACCAAGTACTACTACGACTACAGAGACGCCAACCGCAACGACCACCCGCGCACCGTCACTTCTTCGTGAAGTCGACAGCAGCCTCAGCAGCTCTGCGTGGGTGTGTGCCCCGCTGCTGCTCGTCGTATCCGCGCTGGCGTACACCGCTGTGGGCTGAAGAGGTGTGTGCGGGCTGTGCGTGCCAGCACTCAACCGCGGGGATTTGTGTGCGTCCACTGTGGTCCATTGTAAGTAGCTAAATACGAGAAAATAATGATTGTGTTTTGCTTCAGTTACTTCTGCTGCTTTGCTGTGTGTTCCACGTTGCTGCTTCCGTCACGTTGAACGCATCCCAGACACACTCATATGCATGGCACGCACACGACTGTTTGCGTGGAATCACATTTGTGGATGGGTGCATGCGCACCAGAGCCATTTGGTGCAGCCCCTTGTTCTTTGTGTGTTTTTACATTTTTAACTTCATTGCTGTTTGTTTACCTGTGTTTTGTTTTTAATTGTTTTGTGTGTTTTCTGCTTACTTGCTGCGGGACGGTGTGTGTTTTTGCACTTTCACTGCTTTCAACTGACTCATGGTATGTGCAAGCTGCCATCATTTTTCACTTTGCGGTGGTTGTGCGTGGTGTAGCGGTCTTGTCTCCCCTTTTGCTTTCCCTCTGCGTTGACGTGTTGTTAGTTTGTGCTGAAGGCTGCACGCAATTGACAGGAGTGATGGCGATGATGACTGGCCGTGTGCTGCTGGTGTGTGCCCTCTGCGTGCTGTGGTGCCTCACTGTTTTTGGAGATGCAAGGGACAACCGCTGCGTTGAGGATGATGGGAACGTATTGACGCACACGCATAATAGAGGAAATGAAGGGCTGCGCCTGAAGGCGGATTTCGGGTTGATTTCTACCCGAATGGGATTAATAAAGGCGGTTGCGGCTGTGGACGGTGGAGATGGAGCTGGTAATGATTCATTGGAAAATAAGGATAAATCACCGCAAGGTGGTGTCTTGGCTGGTACTAAGGACAATGAAGCACCTGGTGCAGGAGGAGTGCAGGGTGCCGCAGGTGATGAAAACGGGCAGTTACCTGCGGCTGGTAGAGAAGGAAATGAAAACAAAGACGTGGATTCCGGCATCAAAGCGGCAACGGACTCCCAAGACAAAACCAACGATCAATTGTCCTCTTCATCTGGCAGCACTCCCAGTCGTTCTGGTGAAAAACCCTCTTCGACGGGTACTTCCGAGATGACTCAATTGCCCAAGGACACGGTGACGAAATTAGATGCCGATCTTCAGGATAAACGTGAAAGTAGTGAAGGGATAAAGGCAGAAGAAACAGAAGAGGAGGAAAGACAAAAAATTAAAGCACACACCGGGTCTAGCGAAAGTAAAAATAATGGAGGAGAAACAACACCGCCACCACTAACATCATCAGATGAAGAAAGCCCGATATCAGATCAAGAAAACTCACAGAATTCAAAAAAAGTAAAGAACGAAGCCACGCTGTCAGAATCCAAAACGGCGTCAGAAGCACCGGCACCACCATCAAAGGATGCTACACAAGGGCAGCACAGTCATGACACAGACACAGAGGATCCGACGAAGAATGCAGCAGCCGGCAGTCCAGTTGAACCAACGACCTCATCTACCTCTGCGAGTGGCAGCGGTGATCATGTACAGAATAAGGCAGATGAGGATGATACTCAAAGCCATGAAGGACAACACGACAGCCTTGAAACTGGCAATAACAACGTTGTTCCAACACTCAGTGGAACAGCGTCACAAATGCCAGAAACAGCCACCGCCACCCAAACAAATGATACGACGACGCATGGCGACAGTGACGGCAGCACCGCGGTCTCCCACACCACCTCCCCTCTTTTGCTTCTTCTTGTTGTTGCGTGTGCGGCTGCTGCTGCGGTGGTGGCCGCGTGAGAGTGAGTGAGAGAGAGCCGTGCACCGCCCGCACACACACTCTTCCTTCTCTCTCTGTGTGTGTCCCCTTGCATGGACTCTCGCCCCCACCTCACCCCACGAGGCACACACATAATGTGCCCATTGTATATATGCATGCACACCCATGCAGGCCCGTTGGTGCTCTCTTTTGCACGACACGCACCGCTGCCGTCCTGCCTGGCTGCATGGGCGGAGCACCGTAGCATGTTTTTTTCTTTTTGTAAATTTAATTCCTTTTTCCTTTTTTGTTATGAATTTGTGCGTTTTTTTTTTAAACCCCTCTCATCCCCCATCCTTCTTTTTTTGCTTTTGGGGCAATCACTATGGACGTTTTTCTTTTCTACTCTTCCCTCTTTAATTGTTTGTTGCTGCACTCTTCCTGTGAGGGGTGCCGTGTGTTTCCCGCCCAACTGCTCCACTCGCACAACCACCGACACGCTCATGACGACGGCCCTGTGCGCCTCGCCTGCTGCACGCATGAGGAGGGGCCGCGACGAACGGCGCGCTGAGGGAGCCGTGACGTGTGGGCGTGCGACGAGGGCCTGTGGGGCGGAGCACACATTTCTTCCCTCTTGTTTTGTTTTCTTTGCGGCCAGGGCGGGCAGACACCCGCAGCGCCACACACACAGCCACACCCTGCCGCCGTGTTTTTTGTTTTCTTTTCTTTTTTTGCTTTGTGGATGTTTGCTGCCACCGTGCGTGATTGTTGAGGTTGGGGTCTTACCGCATTTATTCCTGCGATCCAGCTGTTCCTGTTTCTCTGTTGATGTGCCTCCCTGTGCTCCTCTTTCTGCTTTTCCAGCACACAGAAAATAAGTGTTTGCACAGTGCTCTGCTGGAATGCTCTTGGCGACAGCGGGACGTTGGCTTGCGTCCCGTGCTGAAATGGCAACACGGCCGCACGATGCCCGCCATGCGTGAAGTTGCCTGCTCTTGGGGCATTCTTCTCTCCTTGTTTTTTTTGCACTGCCGGTTGCGGGCGTTGCTCGGTGTGTGCTGGCGCGTGACGGATGGTGCCACGATGGCCTCCTCTGACGATGACAGTCGCTGTGCTCTCGGCACACACCCACACACTCTTCCTTGTCTCTCTGTGTGAGTGATTGCGGCAGGGCATTGCTGCGAGCGTGACGGGGACCACGACGGCGTCACCCCTCGAGAAGGCCCCACGCTCTGTTGGTTGTGGAGCGGCGAGGCGGTTTGCCTGCAGCCCGACCGACAGAACCGCACAGTCGCTTCATTGCGGTCACTCCGTCGGCATCACCCGCTGCGGTGGTGTCCGCAAGAGCCGCAGCCCCGATGAGGATGGCCTCGTAGTTATTTAGCAGCTCAGAACTTCAGGCCCCTCGCCCCTCAGGATTGCCCTTGCTGCTCGACTGGCGCAGCACCATCCCGGCATCGTTCTTCTGCAGGAGTGCAGGCACCAGAGTGCCCCAGCGACGAGGCTCATTAGCTGCGGTGACTTCCACCAGACCTGCAGTGGGCGTGCCGGTGGTGTGGCCTTCTTGGTGCGCCACACATTGCCGTGCGAGCGCCTTTAGCTCGTGGCACCAACTGCGTGGAGACCACCGCCTTCCGCGTGTGCCCACCGGCCTGCCCCAGCATGTACGTGGTGAACCTCTGCAGCCTTCCCACGGCAATTGCTCACACTCTCACTTTGCGAGCACCATTCGCCGTTTATGTCCTGCAGCGGTTATTTGCGACCTGAATTCACACCATGAACTGCGTGACGGTCGCTCACCATCCACGACGGCAGGAGAGGACCTCGCCGTCACCCCAAGCAACATGGACTCTGAGTTTTCCGACGACTCGGCACAGGCAATGTGGATCAGCGGCCGCAGCGTCTCGGTTCCCGACGTGACTGCGCAACGCGTACTGCGTGTCTCCCACTGGACGTCCACCCGTTTACATGGACTCGGACCACCATCTGCCATCCCACACTGCAGGGACGGAGGACGGCATCCCGCGACAGGCAGGCATGCTGCCACGACGAAAACATGCCTCCATTTTCCTACATGAAGCTGACTGTGATTCTTTCACCTCGGCGTGTGGAACACCTCTGGCCACTGTAATCACATGGTTGGAGATGCACCGAGGCACCGCACGAGCGGCAGCCGTGACATTCCCACATGAATCTGTACGGACGGAATGGAGCAGGCCGAGTGTGTTGCAGCGGCAGCCTGCCACGAGCTGAAGTGCTCCGCAAACGGGAGGACTGCAATCATGCCCTCCGCGGTGGCTTCTCCATGCTGCTAGAGGTCCGTGCGAAACAGCTTGGTGCCCTCCCGATCCCAGGCCTGTGATGCCTCGAGGCATGGCGGCGCCACGTCCCTGCCCTCTGGGATCGGCTGTGCTGCGGTGCTGTTGGGACCGCGTCTGTGCTCTGCCTCCGCCGCAAACTCTTCCCGACGTGAGCACCGCCACTCCTTGCCGACCAGCAAGCGGCTGATTGACGTCCTCCTGCCCACTCCTCGGCATACCGGCACGCACCCTGCAGATCACAAGCAACCCTCTGTGTTGGTGGTGCCGCTCCTCCTCTCACTGAAGAGGCAGGACCGCCCCGACCTCCTCCGGAACCTCCACCTGGCGTGTCCACGGCACCTCCTCGTAGAATTACGAGCAGCGGATCAACGTCGCCCTGCCCAATCTGCGGCAGCGTCTTCTCGTCCGTCCACAATATGAAGGCACACGCCCGACGCACCAACCCTGGCACTCCAATCGTTGCAGAAGGCCTCAAATGTGGATTCTGCGACAGCTCCACGGTCTCCCCAACAAGTGCCTCACGCGCAGGTCACTACCGAAAATGTCAGGCGTATCAACGAGCAAAAGACGAACAACGCACCTCTGCAAGCTCCAATGACAGCCGTAGCCCTTCAGCCACTCCTCTGCTGCAACCCCCACCAGCCGCTGAGCCCCGACAATACACGGGAGGCCCTGCCGCACACGCTGTGGGAATGCCCCCGTCCTCGACAACTGAGCATCCGACTATTTGGAACACCCTCTCGCACGACAGCACCGTTCAAGACGGAAAAACTGGCCACATCGCTACGGACAGCCCGCAGGCCATTAACGAACAGTGGCTGCAAAGTATAACGAAACAAATACTTCCCGTTTCTCAGCATAGAAAAACGTCACCTTCACACTCGCAATTGCCGTCAATGAATTCATTGCGTAATACCGCTCTGAGCTGCAATACTTCCTGGTGCCATCCACGTCCCTTGCCGACACATCGATGCGGGTGGGCGCCCATCCATTCCTCCCAATGACGGTGCATGTCTGCGACGCACCCTCAGATCCAAAAAGCACGTCCCTCACCACAGCCGGGATCGACTTCGCCCCGTCCGCACGCATCGCCCTGTCAGAGGAGCAGGAGTACGTCAGGCTGGCAGCAAAGCACCCGCCGGCACAACACATCACAAACATCACCAAAAGCGGCGCCGCAGGTCACAGAGTAACGTGTATCAACTGACGCATGCTGTCTATCAAAGCAAACATTTCATGGCTTGAAAAGGATAAGAAACACTGACAATATCTCAAAAAGAAAAATACAAAAAGAGAATTTAGGCGTCCGCAGTCAAAGCATGCCAACAATCCAAAAAAAAGTAATGGGTGCACTCAACCACAAAATCAAAAAAAACAATAAAAGAAAAAGCCGAAGCGTGGGACGACCAGCGCACACACTCTCTTTGCTCCCGTAAAGCAAAACACACACAGAAGGAGAGAGAGAGAGGTCGCCCACTCAATGCAATAAAAACAGAAACAGAAACAGCTACGGTGCTCCGCCCATGCAGCCAGGCAGGACGGCAGCGGTGCGTGTGGTGCAAAAGAGAGCACCAACGGGCCTGCATGGGTGTGCATGCATATATACAGTGGGCACATTATGTGTGTGCCTCGTGGGGTGAGGTGGGGGCGAGAGTCCATGCAAGGGGACACACACACAGAGAGAGAAGGACGAGTGTGTGTGCGGGCGGTGCACGGCTCTCTCTCCCTCACTCTCACGCGGCCACCACCGCCGCAGCAGCCGCACACGCAACAACAGGAAGAAGCAAAAGAGGGGAGGTGGTGTGGGAGACCGCGGTGCTGCCGTCACTGTCGCCATGCGTCGTCGTATCATTTGTTTGAGCAGTGGTGATTGTTTCTGGCATTTGTGACGCTGTCCCACTGAGTGTTGAAACAACGTTGTTATTGCCAGTTTTAAGGCTGTCGTGTTGTTCTTCAGAGCTTTGAGTATCATCCTCATCTGCCTTATTCTGTACATGATCACCGCTGCCACTCGCAGAGGTAGATGAGGTCGTTGGTTCAACTGGACTGCCGGCTGCTGCATTCTTCGTCGAATTCTCTGTGTCTGTGTCATGACTGTGCTTCTCTTGTGTCGCGTCCCCTGAAGGCTGTTCCGGTGCTTTTGATTCCATTTTGGGTCCTGACGGCGTGGCTTCGTTCGTTACTTTGGTTATGTTCTGTAAGTTTTCTTTTTATGTTGTTGGGCCTCCCGATGGTATTGGTGGTGGCGGTAGTTGGGATGGTCCCTCATTATTTTTGCCCTCTTGTGCCTGTGTTGGTCCTTTAATTTTTTCTTTTTTTACTTTTGCCGTTTCTTCCTCATTATCATCACTACCATCATCATCATCTTCATCATCATGAACCTCTTCCTTTAGAGATGGGGAAGATTCTCGTGACAATTTTACGTTAACATCTGTTGCTTCACCTCTTAAGCCTTGCGTGCCTTCTGGAGACTTTTCAATTTTTTGTGGTTCCGGCGGAGTTCCATCGCCTATCCCAGAAACATCACCGGCCGCCTCCACCGCAGCACCGCACCACAGCACGCAGAGGGCACACACCAGCAGCACACGGCCAGTCATCATCATCGCCATCACTCCCGTCACTTGCGTGTAGCCTTCAGCACAAACTAACACCCCGTCAACGCAGAGTGAAGGCAAAAAGAAAATGAAATTCACCCAGCCACGCCACAGCAACAAGAGGCAGCACCCCACACCACGAGGCAGTTGGAATCAATGCGATTGCAGAACTTACGCACCGCCCTGCAAACCAGAAGCTTTAGAAAAAAAAAAAAACAGAGTTGAGGGTCCGGCAGGACTCCCGGAATAAATAAATAAAATTCATTCGGCAGGACCTTCATTTCACATGTTAAGAAGCACAACATAGAGGACAGTATGTTTAAGTATATATGTAGATAATGCTCGCGGTAAGAAAAAAAAAGACAAATAAAAAAATCGTCCTATTCCATAAGCCCACACAACATCCTCACACTTCATTGCGGCATCCGGTCTCTCCTTCCAATCCTCCTTTCGTGCAGTCCGTGAGACGCACAGCAGTGACGCCGGCACTGCGTGTGGGCAACAAAAAAGAAACACACAAGAGAGGGAAACACTTCGCCCATTCCGGTGTACTTCAACCGAACATTAAAGAGAAGAAAAAAGGGTACTTATTACTCCAGAGGAAAAATATTCAAAAAGAGCATTACAAAGAAAAAAAAGGGAAAAACAGTAATAGAGAAGGAAAAAGGGTTTAAAAAGCGAGCAGTAAAAAAACAAAAAAGAAGAGAAAAAACAGTGACATAAAAACCGCAAAGTATGCGGCAAATATCCCCCGTGGGGAGTCACAATTCCACCCTCTTTCGCTCGAAAGACTACCACAACTCCACACAGTTCCAGCAGCAACACCAAAGACACGCACACACGCGCAGTGCGGTCGCCAGTTGAATCGCGTAGCGTCAACTTAAACGTCGTCAAACAGAGCGAGGCAGCCGTCTGGACTCACGCCGCTCCAGATCGTGCAACGTCACATTTCTTGATGCGTTTTTTGTGTTCCGGGGACGTTGTGACCATTCATTCCTCCCGCAATTTTCCCAGAAAAGTGCTCGCCGCTGCCGTCATCGGCTTCACTCTTACGGGTATCCTTCGAGCCCACTGTCATCCTCAACGCGGTGGCGGGCGCAGTATTCGTCTCAAATGCATTCGGATCCATTTCTATGTTCCAACTCATGGCAATGCTAGGCTTCCACTTGGGTGGTGTTGGAGCCACGTTTTCTTTCGGATCGGTGGCAAACT
This sequence comes from Trypanosoma cruzi, assembly GCF_000209065.1. Classification (NCBI taxonomy): domain Eukaryota; phylum Euglenozoa; class Kinetoplastea; order Trypanosomatida; family Trypanosomatidae; genus Trypanosoma; species Trypanosoma cruzi. Next base: position 218,661 of record NW_001849564.1, read on the forward strand.
CAGGCCTCGTCTCGGACGTGTTGGTCGCCGTGTTGGATGCGGGACTCGGATCGACGGTGTTGGGTGCGTCAGCCGCCGCAGACTGTCGCCAATCCTCGTGTTGACGTGACGGCTCAGCAATAACTTGCGGCGCAGTTGTCCCACCAGATTTCGTGTCATCTTTCCCTTCACGGGGTGGCGGCAACTGACAGATGCCGTCCGGTCAGCATCGCTGCTACGTGCAGGCGGATGGATGGTTCCATCGGGGGAAATTGACGCCACCACAATTCGTAAGGGCCGGCGTATTTATGTGTCGTCACATTCATCGTAAAGGCAACGGTGGCCCCTTCCTCCTTCCTTGCACAGCTGGCAGAACAGTTGCTAAATGTGTGCACCGCATTGGCCACATGGCACACAGCACACAGCTCACCATTCCTGCCATGCATGCGCACATCAAAGCCACTGAAAGTGTAATTCTCATGTTGAGCCTCAGCACCGGCAGCAGAGCATCTCTTCCACGCCCACATGCACACCCACGCACGCGATAGCTCAGGCTGCCGTCACTCGGAGCACACGACACATCCACCGGCACAACCACCGCATCCGCATCACCAGATACATCTCCAGGACTCCCAGCAGCCGTCACGCACACGGAGCGAGCAGCAGCGGCACAAGAGCGCAAAGACCAGCACGGCGCCGCACCGTCATCATCGCAGTCATCGTCACGCGTCGTGGAGTCGCTGGAGTCAGTCAGCTGATCGGTGGTGCAGAAGGAAAACAATGCAACAAGAGAGAGAGAGACAGAGCACAGCGGATACAGCGAGAGAGAGAAGAAAAAACGAGGAGAGGGCAGCAGGCCCAGCCGCACAGTTCACGCACCACGAGACGGCATCCACGCAAGGAAGGCACACTACGCCAGCAGCCACCCACCATGCAGGAGGAGAAGACATCCACCACCATCTCCATCCAGCTCATTTCCACAGCCCCAGGGAAATGGCCACAGCCCGCAGCCACCACACAACGCAAACGGAGCGAGCCCAAACACAACGCAGTCACACGCGGTGCATCACACCCGCAGGAAGAGTGACTCGCGGTGCGCACTCCCTCTCCCCCATTCTCCTCATGGCCACGGAAGAAGACAACAGCCGCCACACGCAACTGCCAGCATGCACTGCAAAAGAAGCAATCAAATCCACTGCAATGTGCATCTTGTGTGTGTGTCTGCAGAAACACAAAGCAAAGAAGTAGAGAAATGGAAGCAGAGTGTGTGGAGAGACGCACAAAACGTACAGCGGAGGTGCGTGGCGGAAAGAACAAGAAGAAGACCGCTCAAACTCACGATTGCACCGCAGCCCAAGCAGCGGCAATTCACACAGAATTTATCCAAAACAAAAAAAGCTTTCCCTTTCATCTTACACAAACCCCATCACACAAAATAATTATAAATAAAAAAGAAATCGTCCATTACTGTTCCACACAAATTTAAAAAAGCTGCCGGCTGCCGTGTGGCCACACCAAACTGTCTGTATATTTTGCCCGCAAATAAAATTAAAAGATATTTAAATGTCTTTCAGCCGTCCGACCCTCTGTGTGTCCGCACATCGTTTATATTTCACGGGGTCTTCTGCGTGTTGCTGCTCCCCTCAGCCCTCCCATCGGCGCGTGAGTGCGGCCCGCAGAGCACAGTCACTCGTGCGTGGGGACTGAGAGAAGCACGCAGACATGAAGGGAGTCGCGTCACTCCATCGGGAGAGTGAGCGCAGCAAAAAACAAAAGAAAAAGAAAAAACACGGCGGCAGGTTGTGGCTGTGTGTGTGGCGCTGCGGGTGTCTGCCCGCCCTGGCCGCAAAGAAAAAAAACAAGAGGGAAAGAAATGTGTGCTCCGCCCCACAGGCCCTCGTCGCACGCCCACACGTCACGGCTCCCTCAGCGCGCCGTTCGTCGCGGCCCTCCTCATGCGTGCAGCAGGCGAGGCGCACAGGGCCGTCGTCGTGAGCGTGTCGGTGGGTGTGCGAGTGGAGCAGTTGGGCGGGAAACACACGGCACCCCTCGCAGGAAGAGTGCAGCAACAAACAATTAAAGAGGGAAGAGTAGAAAAGAAAAAATCACTGCCACAGTGATTGCCCCGAAAGCAAAGAGAGAAGTTATGGAAGGAAAAAAAGATTAGTAAACAAAAGAAAAAGAAAAAATTAAAGAAAATAAACCATTAAAAAATGAAAAAAAACTCACAACACCCCGAAGGAAGCAAAAAACAAGGAAAATAAACACATAAAAAACAAGTAGCAACAAAACAACAGAGAAACAGAAAGTAAAAAAAAAGTAAAAACAAAAAGAACAAAACACAAGGAGCTGCAACAAATGGCTCCAGCGTGCATGCACCAGCACACAAAAGTGCGTCCACGCAAACTGTTTTGGGCGTGTCGTGCATATGAATGTGTCTGGTACGCGTGCCAAGTGACGGATACAGGCAGCAGCAACACAGAGCACACAGCAGCGCAGCAGAAGCAAATGAATCAAAACACACAATCATTGTTTTCTATTAGTTACCACGTAATAAAACAAAAGAAGCGCACAAATCCACGTGGTTGAGTGCTGGCAATTATAGTCCGCATACACTTCTTCAGCCCAGTGTCCCGTACGCAAGGACGGCCAGAAAAAGCAGTGGCAGGGCATTCAGATGGGTGCCATGGAAGCAGGCGTCAGTTCCCACACTGTTCTCCAGCGCGTTCGTTGTGGGCGCAGAGGAAAGGGGAGCCGACATGCCTGCCGCCGTAGCATTTCCTTCGCCGGAAGCAGTGTCGGTGGCGTTGGCGGCGGTGTCCTCTTCGGTGCCTTCCGCTGCACCCCCGTCCTCGCCGGTCTGGGACAACTGAGTCGGTGGCGCAGCAGCAGTCTCTTCCCGCAGCTCCACTGGAGGTTCATGGGAGGAGTGGCCGCCGCCTTCTGTGGGCTTTGGATCTGGTGGGGATTCGGGTGCAGGAGAAGCAGCAGAGGCAGAATGTGAAGGGCCTTGAGGATCACCAGAGGGGGCGGAATCCAGTGCTCCCAAGGCCGCAGCAGAAGGATCCGTCGTGGCCGCAGCGCCAGCAACAGGGTTAGCACCAGCGCCGCCTGGAGTTGCAGGTGGAGGGGAAGGAGGGACATCCGCGGAATTCTCAGCGCCGTCCGGAAAAGATTCAGAATCCGGTCTGGAAAATGTTTCACGAGAAATTTTCTCATCTGGAGGGCTTGGAGGTCCTTCCGGAGGTTTGGCCGCAACACTTTCAACGGTGACCGCCTTCGACTTCACGTTACTCTCCCACCAACTCTTCACCGCGCTTGGAGTGGGCGATGTGACGTTGATCGTGAAGACACCGCCCTTCGCAACTCCTTTGGCGCGACTCTGTGAAGCCTCGGACGTACAGTTTCCGCCGCCCATGCCGCAAATCTCCTTCCCCACACCATTATCTTCAACCGTGCAGTTGTACCACAATGAATTCCCAGGGAGCTGCCAGCGCGCAACATTACCGTCACCCGCACACTCTGCATTCACCTGCGTTACCTGCGGCTCTTGCTCCTCCACTTCCTCCACGGCAAACACGCACGAGCAGCAGCACAGTAGTGCCAGCACCAACAGGACACAAAACACACGGCGCATTACCTTCAAAAATATCGCTGTTGAATAACGTGGATTCGATCTGCAAGAGCATGAGAAAGGAAATTAGAGAGAGACAGCAGCTACACCACGCACAGCCACCGCATGGTAATAAGCGACAGCAGCCAGAAGAAGCGCACACCAAAAAAGGAAGATGGAATCATTACAACTGCAGAACTCGCACACCGCCACGCAAAATAAAAGTTAAAAACCAAAGAAAAAAGAAAAAAAGAACACACAAAAAAAAAATGATGGGAGTCCAACAGAACTCCAGGAGAGAAATATAAAAAACCAATCGGGCAAAATTCTATTTCATATGCCAAGCATCACAAGACAACCGTGTGTGCCTCTGTATACATAATGCCTTCACCAAGAAGAGAAATAAAAAAGATCGTACAGTTCCACCAGGCCACACATCCCTCACATTTCATTGCGGCATCCGGCCTGTTCCTCCAATCCTCCTTTCGTGCAGTCCGTGGGACGCACAGCAATGAGGCCGGCACCGCGTGTGGGCCACAAAAAAGAAACACACAAAAGAGGGAAACTCGTCACTCATGAGAGTGTGCAGCAACCGACCATTAAATAAAGGAACGGCAAGGATACGTATTATTCCAGGAAAACAACAAACCCAACAGTGAAATGTAAATAATAAAAGAAAACACGCATGCAACGCGGGACACGTTCTCCGTGAGGAGCCGCAATTCCACACTCTTCGGCTCACAAGACCGTCACAACTCCACACAATCCCAGAAGAAGTAGCAACGCCCAATACACGCACACACGCACAGTGCCGTCAACAGTTAACTCGCGCAGTCTCAATTTCGCGTCGTTGTGCAGGGCAAAGCAGTCGTCGGGACAAATACCGCTCCCGGAATACTGCGCGGTGAATTCTCGTAATTGGGGTTTGTTATCGCGTCCAGAGGCATTGCGTTGAGTCAATCCGTCCGCATCACCCTCAGCAACAAATCCACTGCCCGCAACGCCATTTTCTAAAACGAGAGATTTGTGTCCGGTGGCGTTGCGCTCACTCACCTCGTCCGTGTTATCCGCAGCAACGTGTTCCCTGCCGCCACAAGTGACAGACATGATCCCGGATGCATTCAGCGCCACTAATATTTTCGGACCGTTGGCAAAGGAAGGCCTCTTCTTGGATGCATTCGGGACCATCACTTCGTTCGGATTGGCGGCAAACTCAGGCCTCGTCTCGGACGTGTTGGTCGCCGTGTTGGATGCGGGACTCGGATCGACGGTGTTGGGTCCGTCAGCCGCCGCAGACTGTCGCCAATCCTCGTGTTGACGTGACGGCTCAGCAATAACTTGCGGCGCAGTTGTCCCACCAGATTTCGTGTCATCTTTCCCTTCACGGGGTGGCGGCAACTGACGGATGCCCGTCCGGTCAGCATCGCTGCTACGTGCAGGCGGATGGATGGTTCCATCGGGGAAAATTGACGCCACCACAATTCATAAGGGCCGGCGTATTTATGTGTCGTCACATTCATCGTGAAGGCAACGGTGGCCCCTTCCTCCTTCCTTGCACAGCTGGCAGCACAGTTGCTAAATGTGTGCACCGCATTGGCCACATGGCACACAGCGCCCAGCTCACCATTCCTGCCATGCATGCGCACATCAAAGCCACTGAAAGTATAATTCTCACGCTCAGCCTCGGCACTAGCAGCAGAACAATTCTTCCACACACACACACACACACACACACGATGGCTCAGGCTGCCGTCACTCGGAGCACACGACACATCCACCGGCACAACCACCGCATCCGCATCACCAGATACATCTCCAGCACTCCCAGCAGCCGTCACGCACACGGACGAGCACCCGCCACACCAGCCACAACCGCTAGTGGACCCTCATCCATCCATAACGCGGCAACAAAATTTCCACCCATCCCGCCCTCAATGGGACACGGAGCCCAACTCAACGCACTCACACGCGGTGCTCCACACCCGCAGGAAAGGAGACTCGGGCTGCGCACTCCCTCTCCCCCATTCTCCTCATGGCCACGGAAGAAGACAACAGCCGCCACACGCAACCGCCAGCACACGCTGCAAAAAAAGCAATCAAATCCACTGCAATGTGCATCTTGTGTGTATGCCTGCAGAAACACAAAGCAAAGAAGTAGAAACAGGAAGCAGAGTATGTGGAAAGACGCAAAAAAAAAAAAAATGTACAGCGGAGGTGCGTGGCGGAAGCAACAAGAAGAAGACCGCTCAAACTCATGACTGCACTGCAGCCCAAGCAGCGGCAATTCACACAAGATTTATTGAAAACACAAAAAGCTTTCCCCTCCGTCTTACACAAACCCCATCACACAAAATAATTATAAATAAAAAGAAATCATCCATTACTGTTCCACACAATTTAAAAAGCTGCCGGCTGCCGTGTGGCCACACCAAACTGTCCGCATATATTTTGCCCGCAAAATAAAAATAAAAGATATTTAAATGTCTTTCAACCATCCGACCCTCTGTGTGTCCGCACATCGTTTATATTTCATGGGGTCATCTGCGTGTTGCTGCTCCCCTCAGCCCTCCCATCGGCGCGTGAGTGCGGCCCGCAGAGCGCAGTCACTCGTGTGTGTGGGACTGAGAGAAGCACGCAGGCATGACGGCAGTCGCGTCACTCCATCGGGAGAGTGAGCGCAGCAAAAAAAAAAATCATCGGAGGGGAGAGAAATGCTCACGAGGCCGACACCGAAGGGACTGCCGGCGCATGAAATAAACACGCAAAAACAAAAAAATCTTAAAAACACGGCGGCAGGGTGTGGCTGTGTGTGTGGCGCTGCGGGTGTCTGCCCGCCCTGGCCGCAAAGAAAAGCAAAACAAGAGGGAAGAAATGTGTGCTCCGCCCCACAGGCACTCGTCGCACGCCCACACGTCACGGCTCCCTCAGCGCGCCGTTCGTCGCGGCCCCTCCTCATGCGTGCAGCAGGCGAGGCGCACAGGGCCGTCGTCATGAGCGTGTCGGTGGGTGTGCGAGTGGAGCAGTTGGGCGGAAACACACGGCACCCCTCGCAGGAAGAGTGCAGGAAAAAACAATTAAAGAGGGAAGAGTAGAAAAGAAAAACGTCCATAGTGATTGCCCCAAAAGCAAAAGAAAGAAGGAAGGGAGTAAAAAATTAAAACAACAAAACAGAAAAGAACGAAAACATGAAAAAAAAACGCAAAAAAAGTTTAAAATTACGCACACAAAATAAAAGGAAACAAAACAAGAAAAGGTAGCAAACAGGAAAATGAATTTAAAATACGCAAAAAGTGAGGAAAATTATTTGAAGGGCAAAAATTAGTTCTTGGACGCATTTCGGTGCTGGGGAGGTCGCAATTGTCCCACGCGGCAGCCAGTCACGCCTCACTGTGCCGCAAACCCCCAAAGTCCCAACAGAAGAAGCAGCGATGGCAGCTGCAGCAGTCCGCCCCCACTTACAGTGCACGCATCGGTGTTATTCCCCTGCGACAAGTTTACAAGGCTGCTGCTGAGTGCCGTGGCATTTACTTCCCCGGCATGTGGATGGATTCCCTCCTCTCCCTGCCCATCCGTTCCTTCCGCCGTCTCCCCATCCTCACCAGAGCTCACGCTCTCCTCAGGAGTTTGGGGTGATCCATCTCCCTGAACCGTGTCTCCACCCACCGTCACCACCGCTGGGTCGGCGTCAGACGAGGGAGTGCCATCCACATTTTTGTTCCCACTGGGAGATGTTCCCGACGCTGACTGGTTTTCGGACTCTTTGGCTGCTGGGGAAGTCGTAGCAGTAGGTAGCCCTGACACGAATAAACCGCCACTGCCCGCATTTTCACTTTTCCCCAACGGATCCTGTTCAGTCTGCTGTTGCTCGCCAAGAATAGACAGAGTTTCGGTTTCCAGCGTAGCTGGTTCAGTTACCTCTGGTGGAGTAACCTTCACTTTTTTTGCTTCTCTTGCTTTTGGAATAGAAAGTTTTGCGTTAAGCGCAGTAATCTCCGCTTCATCCAACGGGCGGTTGTAAAGCAATACGTTCGACACAGTCACAGACACGCCTTTTTGGCCCTCTGTGTTCCCTGCATTGACTCCATCCCCTCCAATGTAGAAGTGGGATATCTTTTTAGAATTCGTATTCTCCAATTCACATTGCGCATTCCACACACGCCTACCATCGACGTACGCAGAGCCCTGGTTGCCGTTCTGTAGCACAATGGCCAATTGGTGTGTAGTATCCGTCTCTGAATGGCTGCTGTGCTCCTTGTTCTGTCCGCCACCACACAATAATATCCACTTCTTCTCTTTTTTGTTGTACGACAGTCCCAGAAGTACTGGATTCTCTGCGCCACTCATCTTCACACCCATCAATGGAATAGAACCCTCCTTCGGCGCCTCGTGGACGGACACCGTCGCCACAAGAGTGAATTTGTAGTTCGCAAAGTGGTACAGCTGATTCTCCCCCTGACTGCCAACGGGCCACTCCACCCACGCTCCATGGAATTTCACTCCATCGGAAGACTCTGCTTTCTCTGCTACCGCCCCTTCTTCCGCTCCCTTATTCACTGTGGCGTTCACCCCGAGGTACTCGTCCTTCCACGTGCCATTAGAGAAGTTGCCGGATAAAAAGCCAACCAGCCCATCCGTGACCTTACCATCGCTGCAGGCAGTGGCAGTTGAGGCATCCTTCGCAGTACTTGAAATGGGGCACAGCTTGGAGACACTTCCGTCCACATTCTTCCAGGTCGCCAGCACCTCCTTCACCCGCTTCAGCTGCGCAGTCAGACGCACAGACCAAAGACTGTTTGATGGCTTTCCATCGTCCTTCTTCTTCTCGTACAGTGCAATCAACTCCTCCTTATTATTATCACCAGTTCCACTTCCAGCACTTTTGTACAACAGGGAGCTGGCGGCAGCATCATCGTCCTTCTCGGACACCGACCCAATATCAACAATGTGCGTGTTGTCCGTCAGCCAAAGATGGAGTACGCCCTTTTCTTTTTCTTTGGCATACACCGGCAGAGTAACGAGCATCACGTCCCTGTTCTCAATCGTCGCTGTGCTGAAACCGCTCCCAACGGCCTTCCCTTCTCCCTTGTGTTTGTTGCCCCACACGCGGGAGAGTGTCCCGAGGGCCTCCGTCCACGAATTCCCCCTGTCACCGGACTCGTACACCCTGCGGCGGTCATCATCACACGCAGTCATCATCATGAGTTTTCCCTTCCACTCCACGACGGAGGGATCACTGCAGCCATCGGCAGACATCCCCTTCGACAGCTTACAAGTCACAATGTTCCTCGAAGTATCCAAAGTGTACATGAGCAGTGAGAAATTCTTTCCACCCGCCGCTTCCAATGGGAACAAAAACGTACCGTCATTCATCTTAACACCCGATCCACCACCTGCAATCAACCGTGTCATGGAATCGTGTTCGCCCTCAGATAAAGTGCCGGCCGGTAGCTGGTTCACATTCCATTGGATTTTTTTTTTCCTGTCATCTCCCTCAGCACCGACTGTCCCTTTCACCAGCAATAGCCCCCAGTCATCGGTACCACCAGCATTCCGGCTGTATTTCCCAACAAGCATGTAAATATCACTTTCATCTACAACCGTTGTTGGTCGGCTCACATCTACTCTCTTCTTCCCCTCTGTGGAAGTCACTTCCTCCAGAACCTGTGTGTTCTTGGCATTCTTCAGCACTTCCTCCGGTTCCTTACCGTCTTCTATGGTGAGTAGTTGGGATGCAATGCCAGTAAAGACACTGCTTGCATCCTTCTTGCAGTGCGCCTCGGCAACGGCAAACACATCACTCCCCACTTTCAAAAGGCTGGGAACACTCAACGAGTCCACAGTTACACCTTCATCCTCACTCTTTATGTCCTCCCATTCAAACTTTGGAACTGTTGACTCTTGCACCTCCGCACTTGCAGCTCCACCACTGCCGCAGCACATCATCACGAAGAGTAGCAGCACCGCGGAAGTAAACACACGCCGGGACATGTTGGGCCTCGGCGGCTCACTCTCTCTTCCTTCCCTCCTCCTCCCGCTGGATCCGGTCACGCGGCGACGGTTGTGTGTGCGGGGTGCCATCACTGCAGCAACACGTGAGAGCATATAAATATGTGTGTGTGGGCGATGTGTGTGCTGTTGGTCCTTTCAGTGCCTTCGAATTTCACAGTAGCGTTAAGCGATTGTTTGCTTTCTTCTTAAGAGAGTGATTGAGAAATGAAGAAAACAGGCTAATAAAAAGGGGTGAAAGAATAAGCACCGCCATCCACAGTGAGTGGCACCATCATCCCGCCGCAGTCACTCCCCACAACAACAACTCACGCACACAGACACACGGAACGAGACGGAAGAACAGTGCGCCGGGAACACACGGCGACTGCCACCAGCAGCAGCAGGAGTCACGGCGGGTGCGTTGTTCGTCACGCGTCAGCACACACCGAGCAACACCCACACAAAAAACAGCCAGCAGGATGCAAAAGAACACAGCCGCCCTCCGCAAAGTCCACGCGCTGCCGCCAGTCATTTTACTGTTGTCCAGTCCAGCGCACCCGCTTCTCTGTCCGTGCACAGCCGCACATCACCCCGCACAGGCGAAGAATCCCACATCGGCCGATGAGCAGCGTCGGAGACACTTTGGCACGTGCAGCTGCTGGGCGGGAAGCAATCCGTGCTTGTACCATGCACCCCCCAACAACACTCACTGGATGCGCGCCGCCAACATCACACCCGCAACACGTCGAAAAGACATACCGCAGTCTCCCGATCTCCCTCCTCACGAGGGCCGCCGCAGCCAGACATTGTGCATGTGTGCGGCATAGCATATCTGTGTGGGATTGTGTGTTTGTCAGCGCCTACACTTGCAGAGCAGCTGTGGGCCACAAGAGAGTCCAAAGAAAAGCAATGACAGAGAGGGAAGCGAATCGCACACACGCAAACTACTCATATCATCACGGACGCAGCCCGAAGAATGAGTAAACCCAACCACAACACAAGTAAAACAAAAAGGCCGAAGCGTGGGACGACCAGCGCACACACTCTCATTACTCCCGTAAAGCAAAACACACACAGAGGGAGAGAGAGAGGTCGCCCACTCAATGCAATAAAAACAAAACAGAAACAGTTACGGTGCTCCGCCCATGCAGCCAGGCAGGACGGCAGCGGTGCGTGTCGTGCAAAAGAGAGCACCAACGGGCCTGCATGGGTGTGCATGCATATATACAGTGGGCACATTATTGTGTGTGCCTCGTGGGGTGAGGTGAGGGCGAGAGTCCATGCGAGGGGACACACACACAGAGAGAGAAGGACGAGTGTGTGTGCGGGCGGTGCACGGCTCTCTCTCCCTCACTCTCACGCGGCCACCACCGCAGCAGCCGCACACGCAACAAGAAGAAGCAAAAGAGGGGAGGTGGTGTGGGAGACCGCGGTGCTGCCGTCACTGTCGCCCGTTGAAGCTGTGGCACCCTTCATGGCCGTGGCTTTGACTGGGGTTTCCTTCGTATTGCCATGCTTATTTTGACTGTTTTTTGTGTCGTTTGTTCCTGCACCATCAGCAGTTGGATCATCACTTGTTATCCCTTCTTCAGTGCCACTGTTAGCGTCGTTACTCTCAAAAACGCTTTTAGTTGAAGATGTTGCTTGTGCTGGTTCGCCACGACCGTTAAATGTTGCATCCCGCTGGTTGGCAGTGGCGGAGGTGCTGGCTGGTTTTCGTGGATTGTTGTTTGACTCCTTGCTCTCGTGAACACCTTGTGAACGTTGCACCAACACGACATCTTGAGGACCGGGCTGTTCGCTTTCTTGTGCCGGGTCAATATCTTCCGATTGTTTTTCATCCTTTTTCCGCGCCGGTGCTGGTGTGTTTCCTTGTTCTGATGGTGTTACTGCCGGTGTTACTGTTGCTGCCGACGCTGCTGGGACTGGTGAATCTTCTGGTGATGGCGCTGCCTTTGGCGGCTGTCCTTGCGTCGTTGGTAGTACTGGCGTTGCTGGTGATTGTGTTGTTGGGATTCCTTCTGCTGCTGCTGGCCCTTTTTCGTGCTTTGATTGTGGTGATGATGATGCTTCCTCTTTTGTTGGATCATTGGGTATTTCTGTCTCTGCTGGATCTACTGTTTCCTCTTCCCGTTCTTCCTACTCAAGATCATCAACAACAACAACGTTTTTTTCTACTCTTATCAGCGCGTCTAGCTATACAATGCCACCTGAGTGCCGAAGAGGTGGTCGAGCAACGAAAAAAGTTTCCTGCTATGAAGCAACTGCCATTGAGAGAACTTTCCGAGGCGAAGGTCCTGTTCAATGCCCAGCCGTTGACGCACAGCCAAGGTGCCTGGACATTCTAGAAGCAGATGGTGCAAGGTTTCCTGCTGGTCAATTGGCGTGCTTGTGGAAGCTGGCTGATCCTGCGGCAGCAGAGATCGCCTCCTGGCACTGCTGTTTCGATGTTGTGTGGCGTCTGGGTTGTGTGCGCAGCGATTTCTGTGCTGTGCGGTGCTTCTCCGTGTGGGGAAAACCATGTCACAGAAATCACATTTGAGCTCGGGAAGAGGTGGGGGATGTTCCGGATGAAATGACCGACAGTGACTGACGAGACCCGAGAATCCCGTCAATGTAGAATCACAGTGCGGACATTTCTCCTTCCGACGGCGTGTGACGGTCCGTCTCCTTACTGGAGAGACGTCTTCCTCCCTCGCCGACGGGGGAACAGTGTCCGTCCCCGGTGCAGTTGGATCGTTGTTAGAGCGCATATATGCAGACTGTTCCGGTGAGATGTTGCAGAAACGGCATTGGTTCGTGCAATCTCTCACGGCCCAGTATAGTCGGCCCCAGAGCTCAGATTCCCCGCACCTTGCCCCTGCGAGGTGAACCAGTTCCTGACGGTGTAGAACTTCCTGAGTGATCAGGTCCTTACCGCTGAGATCGGATGGCCTTGTGCCGCAAAGCAGGTAGCGATGAGTGTCTTGACGAATGGTACTACGCCACTTGTTGGTGAGCTGGGTAGTAAAACATGTCAGCAGATCCGTATGCCATAAAGGTGCGATTCCTTGCTCCGTGTATTGTCCACTTTCCATAGTCTGCGTCGCATACTGATCTGCAGGCTCGTTAGCATGTACTCCGCAATGTCCGTGACAAAACTGCAGGTGCACGGACCAGCCAGCACGCGTCAGTGACAAGAGACGCTGCCAGAGCCGATCCTCCGTCCAGTCTGTCTGACTGAGCGGGCCCTTGTTTAGAGCCGCTAGAAGAGACTGACTGTCCGTAACCACAAGCAGGGTTTTACGCCTGTGTCGGATACGAGGAATCATCAGCTTCTCTAGGGCTAGAAGCAGCGCACGGGATTCCGTCCTGTAGCTGCATGGGCGTGCACCGCAGTTTATGCTGGCCTTCTCTATTATCTCCGATGAATTGAGGGATGAAAGCAGTATGCCAACCCCTGCTGACTTGGGAACGTCGACACCGCCATCGGTCGCAAGTATCCACGATCGATGGCTGTGCAGCGCCAGAGCCTCTTCGCTGACTCTGCGCTTTTCCCTTATCAGCTCCTCTTCGTCAGTTATTGAGTGGTCTATCGGAAGTTCCACACCGATGGTGGCCCGGTGAGCGGAGGCCGCACACCAGGGAGGAATGGAGCTGCGAAAGAACCGCTCTTCGCGTGGTGAGCTCTCGGTGATGCCATAGTCCTTTGTGTATGCGTCTACGAAGGCATATAGCTCGTCCCGAGATAATGGCGAGATGCGGAAACCGGCGCGAGGTGGTGGCTCAGGCGGGGGTCTCCGCATCCAGTCCATCTGACATGCGCGTGTGTTCTCAAATATTGAGAGCCGCGCGCGTAGGCAAAGGACGTGGAGCGGCGGCATATTAGCCTCCAGCAGTGCGGATTCCGGGTCGACAGTGCTCGGAACTCCGCTGACAATGCGTGCTAGGGTTGCGTACGTCTTCTGCGTCTCATTCTTCGCTGAATCCGTCGCTACTGCCCATATGAGCTCGCTGCCATAGCGTAATTTGGAAGCACCGTATCCAATGACGAACGTGCGTAGGTCATGTGGAGATGGTCCCGCCTCTTTGTGCGCTATGCAGCGTAGCTGCGATATCCGTTGCGAAGTGGCCGCCACATTTAGCGTCAGTCGTGGATCGAGATCCATGCCGAGAAGCTTCGTAGTTCGCGATGCCCCCATGGTCATGACTGGGATTTGACATCCAGCCACTACCAGGGGCCACCTTCCTTCACGATCATAATCTGACTCCGTGTGCGTGGAGAGTGTGAACCAGGCAGCTTCACACTTTGACGGGTTAATGGCCAGGCCATTTTCCTGACTCCACGCATGCAGCTTTTTAAGAACCATGTTGGCAGTGGGAATGGCGTCTTCCCGGGACTGCCCCTTAACGATAATAGAGAGGTCGTCCGCATACATGTCTGCTGTGACACCCGCAAAGCTGTTCAGCAGATTGAGAAGTGGGTGTACGTAAAGGGAGAACAAATACGGTCCCAGCACGGACCCCTGAGGAACTCCTCGCAGCATGGGACGCCGATCGCCGTGTCTGTGGCCAACTCGTGTCTTCGCGTAGCGACCACATAGAAAGTTTCTAAGCCACCTTCTACAATCCACCCCCGGAATATTAGCCAGCAAGCGACTGAGGACTCGATGATCTATGGAGTCAAAAGCCTTGCTGAAATCAACCAACACCAGCAGGGCCCGATGGGGTCTGTAGTGGAGTTGATTGCCAATACCGCTCTTCTTGGGAAGGTTCACTTGGAAATAGTGATTTCTATTATGCTCCACTTCGTGTATCAGGTGTGCCAGCTGCATCGTCGTGGTACGCATACTACGATATGCATACTGGTGGGGGTGCGGCGTCCACACCCAAAGCAATCTCTTCAGTACCATTTTCTCAGCAACTCTACTCACAATGGAGGTAAGGCTGATGGGTCGATATGACTCAAGCAGTTCCGGCGACTTACCGGGTTTGGAGAGTGGAACGATGGTAGCGCGTTTCCACTCAACCGGGATCGTACCGGTCGTCCAACTGTGGTTAATGCAACGAAGAAGGAATCGAAGGCCCTTTGACGAAATGTCGCAGTGCCTCACTGTAGACTTCATCCGGTCCGGGGGCCTTGCCATACGGCGTGTTACGTAGCGCAGCAAGCAGTTCCGTACGATTAAAAGTTGCATCAAGAGGGGAGTGAAGATGAGCAACTAAACCAGATGTGGTGGCAGCTTCGTTTTTATCCTGTGGCTCGGAACTAGATGAGAGTGAAGAACCTGAAGTAGATGTAGCGGCAGACTCGCTGTTGTTCTGCTGCCCAAAAAGAAAAGAGAAGCATTAATGTTCAAAGATGCACTCTGTCTGTTGATGCCTCTGGAAAACCTAACTGCCTTGTGAGAGGGGTGAAATGGAAGAAAGATGCGATTGAGAGCATTCGCTGCTCTCC
The DNA here is from genome assembly GCF_000209065.1 of Trypanosoma cruzi. NCBI lineage: Eukaryota > Euglenozoa > Kinetoplastea > Trypanosomatida > Trypanosomatidae > Trypanosoma > Trypanosoma cruzi. Next base: position 233,678 of record NW_001849564.1, read on the forward strand.
TTGCTGTCTTGTAAGTGTGTTGACCATCTCCTAATAAAATTGATGTGGGAGATGGAAGTGATGCCTTTTTTCGTCCGGAAATGTATTTCCGTGCGAGTGGCTCGCCTGGATTTAACTTGCTGATGCGGCGTAGATACGTGTTGCGCGAGCGCTCTCGGAGTAGGAGGAAGAATTGACTCCTTGTCCGTTGCATTTCTGCCTCACGGTCGGGCGTCGGTAACTGCAGATAGCGGGCCTTGCTGTCGGTAGCCATCCGCTCTGCCTCCATGAGAGTGTCGTCCCAAAGCCTGGGACCGTCCTTGTGCATGCCGCGGGGGCAATGTCGTCGATACGAAGTTATAAGCGCTCTCGTGAAAGCTTTAATGCCGGTGGACTGCTTTTTATAGTCGTATGCCGGAAGTTGTGCGTCGAAGTCCTTGATGAATAAATCCCACTTGCACTTCCCCCAACTGTAGAATATCCTAGCTGCCGAAGGTATGGTATCCTTAAATGCCTGATGCAGCGTAAATGTCAGCATATAATGATCACTAAGCGGCGACACGGAAGCTGACCAATCCGACACAGTCAAATGCTTTGACCATGTCAGATCGATACAGGATCGTTCTCTTGTGCCACGGGCATACGTGATCTCACCAGGGGTGTTAACCAAGGTGAGTCCCGCATCCGTGCACAGTTCTAAAAATTCTGCAGCAACCTCGCTTGGAGAAGTCTCCAAGAATGGCTCCCACTGTGGGTGATGCATGTTGAAATCCCCACACAGCAGGAGCGGCGACGAGGCTGGAAGGCAGTTTACTAACCGCCTGAAGGATTGCGTTACTTGCGGTGGTGGTCTCATATAGGCACTCGCTACAACAAGATCACGGTTCTGGTCCAGAGCAACCTGGACCACCACCACTTCAAGGCTGGTGTCATGCTGGGGGATGGTGAGAGGTATACGCTTGGAGCGGAGAGTTTTCCGCACAAGCACCGCCACACCGCCTCCCTTGCCGATGCGCGACTGTGCATAGAGCACGTAATCTCCAGTGTGCATGCTGGCGATCTGCTCCGACGACTTCCAAGTCTCCTGAATGGCTATTATGTCTGCTCCTTGCGCCATTAATGTTGCGAGTTTTGACGGCGTGAGGCAAGAAACGTTCATCTGGAGTACTGCTATGGGGCCTGGGTGCTGCTCAATGTCTCCGCTTAGCAGTAGCTTTTGTCGTTGCGCGTCACATACGGCACGCAAACGGTATGTATAGCGCTGATAAGCGCCGATGGAATTCAGCAGCGGATGGAAATACCGCTCCGCGGGCAGCCATGTAAATGGCTCCATCTGGTGCCCTTCCGACCCGTTTGTGCGGCGCCTCCTGCCTCTCCGCGTGCAGCGGATGGGCAGCAGGCGCTTAGCTTCCTCTCTAGCAAAGAGTACTAGACCCTGGCACCACGTTGAGGTGGCCGGCTGAGCCAGGCATCTCCGCCAGTCATCCATCGGCGTGCTGTCTGCGTGCTGCACATAAATAATCCCCCACGACATGTCTCGGGAAAATTCCTCCCAACCACTAAAATATGCCGCCAGACACTCAGTGAACTGCCGCACAGTGCTGGCGGTGGTGTGGCGCCCACCCGCCGTAGTTATCCGCAGCCCAACCAGCGTCATTCGATTGGACTCCGAGAAGAAAAAGCCGTCTACCAGCGGAAAGTTTGCGGCCCATGGTTTGTACGGCACCCCGTACTTTATTTTACGGATCGTTTTTTCATATTCACTCGGCAGCAAACCTCATCTCCCTTGGGATGCAGTTCAGGCCAACTTCAAGACGCAGGGCTTTGCTTGACGTCCTGTTGGCGGCTCAAACTCCGTGAGCTTCGTCGCCATTGCCTTGGCAAAGGCACTCTCCGTGAACGATTTCAAAGCAAACCATCCAAAAAATATCGGCAAAATATTATCCTTCGACGCCAACATCAGCTTCAAAAAGCTATTTTATTCTGTTACACTTGGGAAGCGTTCCAATGTCCGTTCCTCGAGGCAAGCAGATATCGGTGCATTGAAAAGGATCACACCGCCTGCGTATATTTCCCGAACAACCTTCACAGCCTTGTGTGACTGATCCTCAGAACACCATGGCGACTCACCTCCCCGTGAAAAGTGCTCTTTCGCAGTTACCTCGTTGATCGATTGCAATGCAAACTCCACCGCTCCACAGCGTCCGTAAACGCCTCCTCATCAAAGACGTGACGTGGAATCGGTCCCAAAAGATACATGTGTTCTTGACCTCTTTCCAGCACTCCGCCTGTTTCTCTTTAGTCTCATCACGCGTCATCCAGGCGCACATCGCCTTCACATCCATCTCGTCGGGGCAATTCACGATGATTCGCGCGGCCTGTAGTTGCTTCGCCCACTCATCATAGTTGGTTACCTTTGGGAATGACACCGCAATCATGCCCCATCCAGAAGTAGGCGCAAAATGTCCCGGTGGCGGCGTTCCCTCCTTTGCCACATCGTAGATAATGTACACATTCCTCCCATGCCCCCTCAAACTTCTCAACTCCAAGATGCACATGTCCTCATCGCCGTATCTTGTCACCACTCTGGTGGTCTTGTCAGACACGTACGCATCTCCTCCACCAAAACAGTGGACTGCCACTTGGTTTTTCTTGGCATCGCAGTGCAGCAGCTGGTAGAGGAGGTACGAGCCGGCAGCCACCGAATTCCCGATCCCGGGCGTCCCAATCAACACACGTCGCTCGGGCTTGCAGTCGTTCCCACCGTGAGGGCTGAACCACGCGGTTAAATCGCCCTTGACGATCTGCCACACCCGCTCCACCTCACAGATCACAAAAACGTCCTTAGAGAGATCCTGTATCGTATTCCACGAGTACGGCCATCCCTTCTCCGAGGCGAGCACCATCAACACGGGAGGTGCCGCACCGAATTGCTGCACAGCGTCATTCTCTTCGATAGTGTCGTCAGCTTTCTTGTACGACCATGACTGTTCTGGCTTCCCCTCATGCACCCCCATTCCCGTCCCCGTTTTCATTCGCTCCACGCCGTCCGGAAGTTCCACCGCATGACTCCACCTCGCATTGTGCACAGACTCGTAGCATCCCTCCAGTTTCTCCGGTGCGCTCGTCGTCGTTGGGTACCTCGCCTCCTCGGCGGCTGCATCCAAGAAATGTTTAGTGGAGTTATGAACAGTTGCTTTTACCTCCGCAGCAGCTATTGACCACCCCGGTAGATTGTCGACACCCTTATCGCAAAGCTTGCGTATATCCTCATCGAAGATCACTTCACCCTTCACAGCTCGCTTCATACCCAAATAATGACCGGATGCCTGTATTTCGTTCAATGCTCCTTTATCACGGATATACTTCGTGGGGTCCTTGAAAAACTCCTCCAGCAAGACATCCCGATTGGAGTCCACAACGCCACTACCGCCCAGTTCCCTCGTAAGAAAGTCGTTCAGCTTCATTTCATTGACGCGGACTCTTCCTTTAAACAGTACCTCCTCGATATTAGTGGAAATGATAAATTTCATTTCTTGCGTTCGTCTTAGCCTTTCCGCTGCCTCCCGCCTCGCTTCTGTCAGTACCTGCGTGAGTACTCTGTTTGGTTTTCCCCTTGCAAGAGGAGTGATCGTATCCTTTTCTTTCATAGTCCCTACGTTGCCCGAGAGAGAGCACATCTTCTTGAAGAGGCCTAGTAATGGCCTCCAGCGCTTGGTGCGCAGTGAGGTTAAGAATTTCTTCAAGAAGTCGCTGGTCTTGTGCGTAATCATCCGGCTCCTGAACAAACATCTCCATCGTCACATTGTAGTCTTTCATCAACGGCCGCCCTGCCGCCAACATAATTCCAAAGGAACTCGTTCAGCCTCATGTTGGTGCTGCTCATGGTCCACTGCGGCCACACTCTACTCCCCGCCACATGTCGAGCTGCAGCGTCGGAACCATCACAAGAGCCACGGCGAGGTGCCATCACAACACCCGTGTGGTGAAGCATCCCACTCGCACCGCCCAACTGCGGCCTGCAGGTGCCGCTGGCTCCAAAGGACAGTCGCGGCTGTTTCGTCCCGCTGTCCCAATGACGTTGGGCGTGGCACTCGCACGGCTCGGTGGTCGGTGCGCCACGCAGCCGCACTGCAACGCCTGTCTGTAAAGCAGCCAAGGCCCACCGCCTCCGCAGCAACGCAACGTGCAACCAACCACAACACCGCCACATTATATTCGTTTTCTATTTTATTTTGTTTTATTCGCGTTGTCTGTTTTCCCTATCACTAACACTAGTAATGAGTGTGCACCTTTGCAGAGGGAAGTAAAAAGAATAAAAGGAAAACACGATCCCACCGTCACGCCGCGGGTCAACACTCTCCTCCACCCACCACCATTGCCGCACAGGAGACCGCAGTGACATCGCAGAGTCAGCACCACAATGTGCACCACACCATCGTGCAGTGAACGATGGGCGAGACGCAGCCATGCATCGCCCCGCTCCATTTTCCCACCACTCAAGCGTTGCGTGTCCGCACAAAGTAGCAAACAGAACCAGAGTGCACACAAACCCAACCATCACCCTCACTCGCTGAAGCACATTATTCGCATGGAGTGAAATCATCTAAGGACACACCAGCAGTAGCAGGCTGCACGAAATTTCCCTGCCAGCCCCGCGAAGAGACACAACAACTCTGCGGAGTCAAGGTGGCAGCCCCTCGGTGATGCCCGCAGTCCACATGGCAGGAAGAATTCCACGCACGCATAGCTCCGGACGCCTCGCTGTTTGAGTGCCCAACGGAACACGTAAAAAAAATACCTGCGCGCAAGATGGAATTAAACACGTGAAAAGTCGGCTTGTTTTCTCCGATGACGTCGGCGAGCAATCCCACACAATCCAATCAAAGTGGCACGCCGGACAGAATGGCGTCCGTCAATCAATAAAACAACGCGACACTGAAAAGGAGCAGAGAAGAGTTGGCGCATGCGGTTCCCAGTGACAACTGTGAGCAGACCCGCCAGCACCAACTGAGGTGCCGAGGAGCACGTTTGTACAGAACTGGCCGTCAGGCAGAGAGGACAAATAAAACAAGAGGGCAGCAAACCCTCTCGTTCAATGTCTCCTGACCGCGACACCAGAATCAAAATACCATGGACGATAAGAGCGGCAACGTCTTCTCCAAAGCATCTTGTCAAGAAGCCACAGGACCTCAGGAAGGGAGGAGGGCAGCGGCGGCAGCCACAGCGGAGAGGCAATAAAACGGCTGGCAGGCACCTTCACGTCGACGCGCACCACATCCGAGTGGACTGGGAGCACAGATCGAACCGCTCGGAAACACACGCATCAAATCCGCAGAACAAAGTCGCGTTGAATCGACAGGAACTCCCCGCCCAAAACAAATTTAAAAGGTAGCGTTTTTCGGGGGAATCCGCCTTTCCGACAACGGCACGGACGCCTCGCAGGAACTTCTTGCAAATCTCCCTTCGCAGGTCCGCAAGAAAACGCAGCGGAATAAAAAGAGAGCGCAACGACGCAAAAAAAAAAAAAAATAATCCTCCCAACCGACCAGGTGGCAGGCTGCCCTCGCACAAGTGGACAAAACACAACTTCACTCCGGTCTTGTCGTGGTGGTCGTCTCGCAACATTTTTTTCCTTCTCGTCGCAGTGCACATCCCCCTCCCACAAATCATTTGTTCGAGCCATGTTCCTGCGGCCAAACATCTCGCTGCCGGATCCCGCGACACAGTCCTCGGCGCAGAAGTGAGGGGAGGAAGAGGGACCGCAGAAGGTGCGAGCAAATCCGAATTCGGTGGCGGTCGCTGCAGTGAAGATTGACGTCCCACGCGGTGTCCCTTTTCTGGGTCCGGCCCCCACCGTGCCATGCTCTCAGCGTGCGGTGCGCCGGCCGCTCCAAACATCCACACGTGCTTGCGTCTCACCGTCGCTCCCAGCCCCGTTCGTTGGCTGCATCAGGGATGCCGCCATCCGGAGACGGGCATAAGGACGTTGCATCCAACAAAACCTTCAGAGGCACCCGCTGGGCCAACGACGACCGTCACTGCGGGATGTGTGGCCCTTCCGCCGCCCACCTCAAATCGCACTTCTACGCCTCCTCGAGCAGCAGCAGCAGCATAAATACACCGGTCCACTAGGGGCCGTCACCAGCCATTGCAGGAAGAACACTATGCCTCGGTGCTATGAAACCCAAACTGCATTGAGGGGCCACTTCGGAAAATCCTGTCGCATCCTCCCCCATTGTGCGGAAACACATCCGTCGTGCATGTGTCCACCGCAGCCAAATGAATCTGGTCCAAATACCCTCCAAATCAAATTCCCCTTTTCTCAAGAAATTCCTTCATTCCATACGCCCTGACCCTCATCCGCACGTGTCCACTTACACAAACCGCCATAGACAGATGGCGGCCGCCCAACGCTCCGGAAAAACATGCCCAGCACTCATGCGCATAACAAATGACATGCGCAAACGCACGGCACAACGGCGGAGAAGCGCAAACCGAAGAGATGCGGCCCTCCACAGCAGTCGCAGCCCACCGCGCACATCACACCCGCAGGAAGAGTGACTCGCGGTGCGCGCTCCCTCTCCCCTCCTTCCCTTCATGCCCACGGAGGAAGCAGCAGCCACACGCAAACACCAGCACGCACTGCAAAAGAAGCATCCAAATCGAATGAAATCTGCATTTTGTGCGTGCATGTGGTTGTGTGTGGCTGCAGAAACACGAGGCAAAGAAGTAAAAAAAGGAGCAGAGCATGTGAAGGGACGCACAAACAAAAACTGTACAGCGGAGGTGCATGGCAGAAATAAAGAGAAGAAGACTGCTCAAACTCATAATATTACACTGCAGAAAAAGCAGCGGCAATTCATTAAAAAATTAAATGAAAATAAAAAAACTCATCTTCACCCTTCCACAACTCACACTTTAAAAAGAAAAAAGAAAAAAACAAAATGAAAAAAGTTGTCCTTTATTACGGCCACACCCAAATAATAAAAAAGTAAAAAAAAAGAAAAGTAAAACACACACACACACAAAAAAAAAGCACCTAACCACCATCTTGCTCCAGGAACTGTCTGCATATATTTTGCCCGCAAAATAAAATTAAAAGATATTTAAATGTCTTTCAACCGTCCGACCCTCCGTGTGTCCGCACATCGTTTATATTTCACGGGGTCGTCTGCGTGTTGCTGCTCCCCTCAGCCCTCCCATCGGCGCGTGAGTGCGGCCCGCAGAGCACAGTCACTCGTGTGTGGGGACTGAGAGAAGCACGCAGACATGACGGCGGTCGCGTCACTCCATCGGGAGAGTGAGCGCAGCAAAAAAAAAAAAAACACGGCGGCAGGGTGTGGCTGTGTGTGTGGCGCTGCGGGTGTCTGCCCGCCCCGGCCGCAAAGAAAAGCAAAACAAGAGGGAAGAAATGTGTGCTCCGCCCCACACGCCCTCGTCGCACGCCCACACGTCACGGCTCCCTCAGCGCGCCGTTCGTCGCGGCCCCGCCTCATGCGTGCAGCAGGCGAGGCGCACAGGGCCGTCGTCATGAGCGTGTCGGTGGGTGTGCAAGTGGAGCAGTTGGGCGGAAACACACGGCACCCCTCACAGGAAGAGTGCAGCAACAAACAATTAAAGAGGGAAGAGTAGAAAAGAAAAGCGTCCACAGTGATTGCCCCAAAAGCACAAAGCAAAGGGGTGTGGGGACGTTGGAAAAAGATGAAAAAAGAATTTTAAAACAAGAAAGTAGCAAACATTAAAATAAATTTAAAATATGCACAATAAAGTAAAAGTATCAAAAATATTCTTTCCCGGGAAAGTAGTTCGTTGCTGGAGGTCTCAATTTTCCCACGCGGCAGCCAGTCACTCCTCACAGAGCCGCAAACCCCCACAGTCCCAACAGAAGCAACGGCGATGGCAGTCCGCTCCCACGCATGTTGCCGCCATCGCTGTTATTCCCCTGCGACACATTTCCGAGGCTGCTGTTGAGTGCCGTGGCATTTACTTCCCCGTCATGTGGCTGGACCTCTTCCTTCTGCGCATCCGTTCCTCCCACCGTCTCCTCATCCTCAGCAGAGCTTGCGCTCGACTCATGATTCACCGTGGATCCGCCAGGAGTGGACACGGACACGGTTTTCTGTGCAATTGGTCCGCTCACCACTGTCGAAGGAGTATCCACCACCACCGCTGCGGTAAGATCTTCAGGAGGTGAAATGGAGGCTTTATTCGGGTTGAGGGCGTCAATCTCTTCGAAAGTCAACGGGCGATTGTACAGCAGGACATTCCTCACCGTCACAGACACTTCTTCTTTGCTCCCTGCATTGACTCCATCCCATCCAATGTAGAAGTGAGAAATCCCTTTAGAATCCGTATTTCCCAATTCGCATTGCACATTTCCCACATGTTCACCATCAACGTACGCGGAGCCCTGGGCGCCATTCTGTAGCACAATGGCCACTTGGTACTGTGTCTGTGACTCCCAAGTGCTGCTGTGCTCCCTGGTCTTTCCGCCACTGCACAGCACTGCCCTCTTATTTTCCTTGTCGTACGACAGTCCCAGGAGTACAGTCTTATCATCGTCATCCATCTTCGCACCCATCAATGGAATAGAACCCTCCTTCGTCGGCTCACCGTCTATGGACACCGTCGCCACAAGAGTGAAGTTGTGGTTCGCAAAGTGGTACAGCTGATTCTCCTCTTGCTTGCCAACAGGCCACTCCGCCCACGCACCACGCCCTGTGAAAGTCACGCCCTTCTCCGTGCTGGCCGACCCTTCTTTTTTATTTACTGTGGCGTTCACCCCGAGGTACTCGTCCTTCCATGTGCCATCAGAGAAGTTGCCGGACAAAAAGCCAACCAGCCCTTCCGTGATCTTAAAAGCGCCGCAGGCATTGCCAGTTGAGGTGTCCTCCAGAGCATTCTCAGTGGGGCACAGCTTGGAGACACGTTTGTCCACTTCCTTCCAGGACGCCAGCACCTCCTTCACCCGCTGCAGCTGCGCAGTCAGGAGCACAGAGACCATACCGAGTGATAATTCCCCATCGTCCTTCTTCTTCTCGTACAGTGCAATCAACTCCTCCTCATTAGTTTCACCACTTTTGTACAACAGGGAGCTGGCGGCAACGTCCTCATCATCGGATACCGACCCAATATCAACAATGTGCGTATTGTCCGTCAGCCAAAGATGGAGGACGCCTTTTTCTCCATTCTCGGGGTACACCGGCAGAGTAACGAGCATCACAGTTCTCTTCTTATTATCATCTTCACCATCGACAAGAATCGTCGCTGTGATGAACCCGCTTCTAACGGGTTTCACGTTTTTATCGTGTTCGTTGCCCCACACGCGGGAGAGTGTCCCGAGTGCCTCCGTCCACGAATCCCCCTTGTCACCGGACTCGTACACCCTGCGGCGGCCGTCATCGCACGCAGTCATCATCATGAGTTTATCGCCCTTCCACTCCACGACGGAGGGATCACTGCAGCCACCGTCAGGCACCTCCTTCGACAGCGTCCAATTCGTAGCATCCTTCGAGTATATGATCAGTGAGACAGTCTTTCCGTCCTCTTCAGTGCCAACCGGCTTCTTCGTGCCTTCCACAGGAAATACAAGAGTCTCATCCTTCATCTTAACACCCGATCCACCGCTTCCAATGAGCCTTGTCCAGGAATCGAGCTGTGCGCCAAAAAGTCTTTGCGGGGAACTTTCGGTATCCTTCCAGTCAATTTTGTTATTTGTACCCTCACCACTGACGCTCCCTTTCACCAGCAAAAGTTCACAGCCACCTGCACCACTGTTCTGAGAATCTTTACTGCTGTGTTGTCCAACAAGCATGTAAATATCACTCTCCTTCACAGCAGTTGTTGGTCGGCTCACATCTACTTTCTTCTTTTGACCTTCGGAAGCACCTTTCTCCAGAATCTGTGTCTTCTTTAATTTGTCACTAGAAAATTCCTCCGGTTCTTTACCGTCTTCTATGGTGAGTAGTTGGGATGCAATGCCAGTAAAAACGCTGGTTTCACTATCCTTCTTCTTGCACTGCGCCTCGGCAACGGCAAACACTTTACCATTCACCTCAACAAGAGCTGGAACACCCAACGAGTCCACAGTTTCACCATCAGTGACGGCTCTCCATTTAAACTTCGCTTCATCTGACTGCTCCGCAACTCCCGCAGCTCCAATGCCGCAGCACATCATCACGAGGAGGAGCAGCACCGCGGAAGTAAACACACGCCGGGACATGTTGGGCCTCTGCGGCTCACTCTCTCTTCCTTCCCTCCTCCTTCCGCTGGATCCGGTCACGCGGCGACGGTTGTGTGTGCGGGGTGCCTTCACAGCAGCAACACGTGAGAGCATATAAATATGTGTGTGTGGGCGGTGTGTGTGCTGTTGGTCCTTTTGGTGCCTTCGAATTTCACAGTAGCGTTTAGCGCTTGTTTGCTTTCTTCGTGAGAGAGTGAAAGAAATGAAGAAAACAGGCTAATAAAAAAGAGGAAAAAGAAGTGAAACACACCGCCACCCATCCACAGTGAGTGGCACCATCATCCCCGCCGCAGTCACTCCCCAACAACAACAACTCACGCACACAGACACACGGAACGAGAAGGAAGAACAGTGCACCGGGAACACACAGCGACTGTCACCAATAGCAGCAGGAGTCACGGCGGGTGTGTCGTTATTTACAAGACAGCACACACCGAGCAACACCCACACACGATAACAACCAGCGGGAGGCAAAAGGACACGACAGTCCTCGAAACACCGACACGCTGCCGCCCGTCGTTCAATTCTTGTCCCTCCATCGCACCCGCTCCGCCGCTGGCGCACATCACCCCACACAGGCGAAGAATCCCACATCGGCCGATGAGCAGCAAAAGAGAGAAGGCAGCACGTGCAGCTGCTGGGCGGGAGGCGATACGCACGTACCCCAGGCACCCTCAATGACACACCACCCAATCGGCTGCATGCCGCCAACACCACACCAGCAACATGTCAGAAAAATGAAATGCAGGCTTTTTTCCCTCCTCGCAAAAGCCACCGCAGCCAGAATCTTGTGCGTACGTGCGTTTTCAGCGTTCACGCCGCTCCAAAGCATGTACGACGTGGCGTGTGTTTGTGTGTGCGTGTGTCTGTGCGTATTTACATGTGCTTGTGTGTCTGTCATTGCCTATACTTGCAGGGCGGCTGTCCGGCACAAGAGCGTCCAAAGAAAGCAACGGCGGAGAGAAAAGCGGATAGCACTCACGCACTCCCACGGCGTCGAAACAGACGATCTTCTGGAAACCCAAATCGGCGGCTGTGGGCAGATTGGTGCTGCAGTGGAGAAGGTTACGGTGACGGACATTTTCTTGCCAACACAAATTGAACGTAAATCTGCTCTTTTCCCTTGTGGCTACCGTCGGAATCGTTGTCCGCGGAATCGGCATAGCCGGGAGGAAAAACTAGGCAATGAATGAGGAGGTTCTTCGTGAAGACACTCTCACCAGGGGCGGCTCCTATAACTTCTCCGCGAAGACTTCGGTGAGCGCTGTTTGAGGATACTTGATGCCTCCAGCTGCTCGTGAGATCCGCCAGCGAAAAGCGTTTTGCGACGCCTCGTGGCCCGGGTGGAACAAATGGCCGCGCCGCAGGAGGGAGCTTGCCCGTGACGGCCTTTTTCCTCCCGCTCGCGGGGCGTTCCTTCGCCGCAAGGGCTTTTTCTTCCGTTCTGCCTGGCCGCCGCGCTTCCCTCTTTTCCGCGTCTCCCCTCCTCCTTGTTTCATTTCGCCGCCGCGCTTCGGCCCATGGGAGGCGCGGTGCCATCATGTCGGCCCCACTCCGTGTCAAACGCCGCCCTCTCATGGGAGGACACGTGTGCTGCGCGTGTGCCCGGGCGGCGGGGACGTCTCGTCACCAGCCCGCCACCTCCCAGAGACGCTGGTTGCGGGTGGCAATGCGATTGGGGCGGTCCAAATGCTTGGCATCAACCAAAATGAGAACGATGCCTTAGCGGTCCACTGTTGTTTTGCCTCGAATGAATGCGGAAAATAAAATCCAAGTTACACCAAAGGAGCCTGAGAGAAATTCAGGGAAGTCCTTTGCAATTGTCAAGGCTTCAGCGGACAAAGACAACATATCACTGCGGATGTTTCTCTTTTTTTTACTGGTGTGCCATTGCCATTTGGGATCGTTTCACTGCGTGAATAACTTCCGATAGTACTTTGTGGCGTCTCGGCTCTTGTCTCTCTTCAACTAGACGACCCCTTGACTGTCATGAAAACACACGCTGACGGAACTTGACCGACCCACGACACAGAGGGCAATGAGTCACATCTGTTGCGCATGCATCGCATAGGCAATAATGTCCACATGGAACGAGCACCGTTTCCTTGGGAGAAAGCACACCACGCACCTCTCATGCTCATCCGTCTGTTTATCATCGTCACCATTTTCTAATCCATGACGCAATCGCTGTGAGACTGCTGTCGCATGGCCTTTTGAGGGTGAGCTGACGCCTTCTTCACCAAAACAAAGCGGGATTGAGCCTTCAGCTGACAGCAACTGGCACAGCTTCTTGACGACATCACAAAGTGAGGATGAAACTGGATGCCATGCTGCTAGCTCCGGCGTGTGACAACGTCCGGTAGCATCAACGTATTTGTGGTTGCTCGCTATCCTGCAGCCTTGTTCCGCGCTGAGGAGAAACACCAGAGGAGGCTCAATGGGGTACAAGTGCGTCAGCCATATCTGCAAGGGCAAGACATAAAGATTTGGTGGCGCCTGTTCACGGCTGTCTGGGGTTAAAGAAGTGTGGTCGCTGTTGCTCTTCTTAATAGTAATAGGAAGCCCACCATAGATGCAAAGTTTTTCCTGTTGTGTCACTCCCAAGTGGCGTCACGACAGTAGAAATGGAAGGTGTTACACAAATTCTCGACGTCATGAAGGATGCGGCCCAGAACTTCAGGCTTACAGTGTGAGGAACAACTAAAGAAGCGAGTAATAATTTCGTTCATGTTATGTTTGATTGTATGCTTTCCCCTAAAGGGCAGAAGGAAGCCCCTCAGAAAAGGGGAGAATAAACCATGCAGTAATAATAAGGTTGTGGGGACCTCGTAGAAAGAGGGTCACAGTGTCTTCTTTTCCAGTTCGCATTCCCATTCGTAACCTGAACACAGAGCCTCCCTCTCTCTCTCTTTCTCCATATATATGGTAAAAAGGGCATAACCGTGTGCGCTGGAGAAGGAGAGTTCACCACCCATATAGGTATTCAATTACAGAAAAAAGTCTCTCGCTGAAACCCGCATCTATGGGCAGGAGAAAAGAGATCGAAATTCACTCGGTGGGTGGAAAACGGCCCGAACTCACTTCAACAGCGGTTTCTCCAGCGGGCTCCATGCGTGTGTCGCCTTTCATCGGCTGCATCGGCAGGCAACGTGGATCCGCGCCTTGAAAACGCCATGCCTCCGGTAACGATGTATAAGATCGGGAAAGAATTATTTTCCACACGCCCATTCCTCAAGCATGCGGCACGTGCAAGAATCCCAAGCTCGTGTCGCCAAGACAAGTTCCATAAACCAACTTTCCAAATCGATGAAACGCAATGTAAATTTCCAGAATCGAGTGCTAAATATGGGGGTCCATTGCTTTTCTGTTGCTTGTTCATCGTGTTTCTTTCCAAATAAATCCCATAACCCACAAGCCGGCCACCGTCTTCGAGCACGTCCGCCCTGCCGAGTGGAAACGTAAAAGGAGGTCCCGGCCCAGGAGAGGGCGTGAAACGCGCACGATACGCCATGCCACCGAGCTAGCACGGTGGAACGATGATCCCCCGCTGCCGAGAAACAATGCAACAAGGAGCTACACAATTAAAGGACTATTGTTGAGTTCAACAACGTCGCTTTTCATTTCCATTTTTGCCGAAGAGGAAATTACACCCTCATGGCCATAAATTCTAAACCAAAAGCGGATTCTACTCAAAATAATGGTGCCACTCTTTTTCAGGTGTTGGGCTAAGCATGTCTTTTCCTACCACCGGCATCCCGACAAAAGTATTTTGCCGTCAAGTTGAACATTTGTTCAACAGAGCCGCTGTTCTCCCAATAAGCGCACCGCACGGCGTGACGCCAGTTTGCGCAAACAGTTCTCCTTCCTAACACTGCGCCCCATCGAGCAAAACAGCGCCTCACGATAATACAAATAAATAAATAATGGAAAATAAACAAGCAACCGCCGACGTCACGCACGCAATAAAAGCTCCGGCAACCAGAGCACAAACGCCCTTCACAGGTGCTCGTATAGAGGCAAATAGCTATTAATCGCCTAACGCAGTTTGCTGCATGCCAAACGTCCCAGTGGCAAAGATAACAACCCACAACCGCCTATACAAAGCAATATTGGGCTGGGCTGCTGGCCGGATCCTGAAATGATCTAAAGAAGTCAAACATGACGGATGAAGAGAAAAGTTAAATAGGGAGGCCGTGGGTTCGCCACCTCCTCAGTGTCTGCTCCAAGAATATATATTCGGACTGCCACTGTCATGACACGATGTACTTTGTTAGTACTAGATATATTATTACTCACGAAGTGGCAAACTTTGGACTCCTCCTGCCACAAGACCCCGCCGCTTCCCTTCGCCAAGTCCTGAAGTGTAAACACGCGACCACGCGGTATGCCGTCTGCGGGGTTTTCTGCTGACACCACGTAGGCAAAGGATGCCTGTATCCCGCGAGACTCCAAAAACTCATTTTTCCGTTGCGGCTCCCGCGTCAAGGCGTGTGATTTCGAGCTGCCTTTATTCGCCGCTCCTTGCAGCAAAGTATTGTCACCAACATGTCGATAGTGGACCGAGAAATGGAAAGGCAACCAAAAACAAGCTGCGCACAGAGAGCACCTCGGCCCGCATAATGACAAGAAGGCTTCCTCCTCCATTTTCCTCCAGTAATATTAGAGTAACAGGGGTTTGAAAGAACTCAAAACATATTCGACCATGAATAGAAGAATCAGTCATAACGGCACACGACAACTAGGCGTAATTGATGATACACTTATGATTGTCCTCAATAATGTGTCTTAACCCCTCACCGTCACCTCACCCCACGAGGCACACACATAATGTGCCCATTGTATGTATGCATGCACACCCATGCAGGCCCGTTGGTGCTCTCTTTTGCACGACACGCACCGCTGCCGTCCTGCCTGGCTGCATGGACGGAGCACCGTAACTGTTTTTGTTTCGTTTCCATTGCCTTGAGTGGGCGACCTCCCTCTTTCCTTGTGTGTGTGTTTTGCTTTACGGGAGCAATGAGAGTGTGTGTGCTGGTTGCCCCACGCTTTATCTTATTTTTTATTGCTTTACTTGTTTTGTGGTTGGTTTTACTCATTCCGCGGGCTGTGTGTGTGTGTGTGACGATATGAGTAATCTCCTTGTGTGCTATCTGTATCTCTTTGCCGTTGCCTTCTCTTGCTCCTCTTGTGCCGTGCAGCTGCTCTGCAACTGTAAGCTCTGAAAAACACACGGCACACTAAAATACACACAAGCACACATACGCCATGTCGCTCACGCTGCGGAGCGGTGTGAACCCCGAGAACGCACGCACGCACAAGCTTCTGGCTGCTGCGGCCCTCGCCAACGTTGCGGTGACGCTGAAGGCGTGCGAGTACGGCCGCGAGAACGAGACGGCGGAGTACTGCCGCAACTGCAGCCCGTGCGGCCGCTACCCCGTGCTGCAGACGAAGGAGGGCTGTGTGTTCGAGTCCGACGCCATCCTGCGCCACATCGCGCGCCTTGACCGGAGCGGCGGCTTCCTGTACGGCCGCACGCCGCTGGAGGGCAGCCAGGTGGACATGTGGCTCGACTTTTCGGCAACGGAGCTGGACGCTGCCTCCGCACCGTTTGTGCACCACCCCTTCCGTGGCGAGCGCGGTTCTTTATTATGTCACTTATTTTCCTTATTTCTCTCGAATCGATTGTATGGCGCGCGTTGCGGTGACTCGCGCCTACGGGCTTTATGGTGTGGCAGCTGCGCCCCAGCAGAACGTGTTTTTTTCTGGGCGGTGTTCTATGCGTTCGGCCATGTGCCAACAACCGTTCTGTGGGGAAAGCGCTGCTGTATTTTTGGCTTACCATGGAATTGTGTCCGTGTTTTGCGAAAAAGTGACTCTGTTACCGCGACGGGATGGTTAACCATCAGATAATCAGGGCACGGGAGAAGCAGCTTCCAATGGCAGGGCGCGTTTCTGGCAATGTCTTTTGCAAGGCTTTGTGGTGGTAAACATTTTTGCAGTGATCGATGCCTTCCTAATAGGCTTTTTTTTTTTTTTCGTGCGCGCCCTAGCGTTATATGGAAACCCGCATTCCATCCAACTATTCTGCGGGAAATTCGCGTCGTGGTACCCTTTGCGGCGCGGAAATCGGCGTCTCGACGGGTGGCAGTAGCGTCCGCACAATGCCCTTTTTTTTCCCGCACGCCTTGTTTCGCGGTCGCGGCCAGCGTGGCTGCTGGGCTTTTTTGCAGTCCTGGATGAACTAACGCCCCACGGTTTCGCAAGAGATTGCCGTTTCCAGAGCCCGTTGCAGGGCATAAATCCCCACATCCGCGAGGTTACCGAAAAATGCTTGCTTCTTGCGGTGTGTTGTTGGCGCTTGCGGCTTCCTCTTTGTCTTTGTCGCTTTTCCCAGAGGACGCCGTGGCAGAAACACGCGGAAAAACAACGGCAACATCGCCCAGGATCGGTGCTGCTGGCGTTCGTCTGTTATGTTTTTTTTGTTTCCTTTTTTTTCAATTCTCGTCCATGAAAAAATAAAAAAGTTTGGGAAAAACTTATGCCGCGACCCGGGATCGAACCAGGGACCTTCAGATCTTCAGTCTGACGCTCTCCCAACTGAGCTATCGCGGCCACACGGTTTCTTTGAAGTTTTTGGGTGCGCAAAAAAAAATTGTTCAAAACGTTTTTAATTTTGCAGTTATTTCTTGTCTTTTCTTTGATCGACCTGCCTCCGCGCGGACGTTGTGGCGCAATGGAAGCGCGTCGGATTCCGGATCCGAAGGTTGCGGGTTCGACCCCCGTCAGCGTTGTTTTTTTTTTATATTGTTTTTTCTCGGTATGAAATGGAGGATGTGGTGTTTGTTGGGCGTGTAGCTCAGTGGTAGAGCGTCCGTTTCGCATACGGAAGGCCTAGGGTTCGATCCCCTACTCGTCCACCTTTTTCCTCCATTTTTTGATGTGTTGATTCCTAAGAAAAAGTGGCCATGTCTGTGAATATTAAAAGCTTAGTCGCACCAAACATCTCCAGGAAGATCGCCCATGCCGAATCCTCGGTGTGAATTCAGGGTTTCTTTTTCTTTTTTTTTTTTCGATCTGACTCAGGTATTGAATTTGCTCTTTTCCCTTTAGTGGAAGAAAAAGTGAGCGGAATGGGGGCACCAAAGGCAGAATGCATAAATAATGAGAACAACGGTGAAGACCTTGGTGAGGTCACAGTCCTTCTATAGCTTGCATTTTGGGGGGGCGAGCTTATTATTATCATTATTATTTTCGGTTGAATTACTTTCGGCGAAACCGTAAGGTTAATAGATGCCGAGGGCCGGGTATGGCCAAAGTGTGGGGGGTTCACGTCTTACCCGCGTGCTGCACCGTGGGGAGGTGGATGCTGCAAATTTTTTTTTGCTTCTGACTTCTGATTCGGGCTTATAAAGAGACAGCATCTGATATACGGATAAGAAAGATGATGCGTTGGCCTGCGATGGCGTTGCGCTTTGTGTGGGAAAAGCTTGTGTTTGTGTGTGTGTGTGTTTTTGGAAATGCCACAAACACTTCATCCCAATCTATCAATGTATGCACGGGTATCCTATATGCATATTCTTTTTGCCTTTTCTTTTATTATTATTATTATTATTATTAATTTTTTCCAGTTGGCTTTGGTTTAAACCTTTCGTAGATGCGAATGTTTCCCCAAACACACACGGAGATGTCCCTTCCCTTTTCTCCAAATTTGCCTGGCTTGGCATCTGTTGGGTCTTTGAGACGCCAACTAATGCATGCATGCACTTACGTGACGACATCGTCGCGGTTTGTCGCCGCTCCCCTTAAATTCCGCATGGAACGTCTGTGGCTGAGAAATTCGTGATGATTGGTGAGAACCCTTCTTTATTCAGCAATGCTGAACCCTCCGCTAAAAGTAACTGCAGGCACTGAACGCAGTGCTCACTGTACATATCACAACACCAAAAACACCTAGAGGGAGAGAGAAACAGAGAGGGAGGAGGGGGAAAAAAAGGCAAAAACAAAAGAGAAACTGTACACATTCATATCATGAGCAAACATGCAAAGTTATGTCATCTATGTAACTCTCTTATCTCTCAGTCTTTTCCCCATAACGTATTATTATTATTATTATTATTTCTTTTTTGATTTTTTCCAGTTGCTTCTCCTTTTTAAATGAAATACACCAAAACGCACAATCAGAGAGAAAAACAACGCAAAACATCGTCAACAAGAGAAAAGCCACGTCACCCCAGACAAATTCCACAGGCAACGGTGATACACGCAAGAGCCTTCGCGTCCCATACAGGATTGTGTGGATCACTTTGCGAGCGTAAACGCACGGCGGCCTCATCGACAATTGCAGCCTTTTCTAAAGCATCACCCAACGGTGGAATGACTCTTGGCGATGTGCGAAACCCGGACGCGGCAAAAAGTGTGTGCCGTGTGACATCTACCACTTTGGCCTCATACGGGGAAGTGAGAATTTGACCCGATTCAGGCTGCAGCGGGGTCAATACATCCTGGCTGTCACTTTTATTATTACTGGCTTCATCCGCTCCAGTAAGTTGAGAGGGTGAGGAACGCAACCGGGCACTTTGCGATGCCCGAGGTGAATATCGAGTTTTCATGCAGCAACTTAGTCGCAGAGTATTTTGTATGGCTTTCGCATCCATGTCACCGTAAGTGTACAGCTTCGTACCAACCTCACCACCGTGACGTAGTAGAATATACCAGAGACGACTTAACTCATAAGAAAATTCCTCCATGTTCCCACATTCTTTATACTGCACACCTTTATAGCTTGGATCGTACTCCATCCATATCGATGGAGTAAAGGGGGATGACGACATCTGACGGTATTTCTCGGCTAATTGACGCAGTTCCTTCTCTACCAAATCCCCACACATCACTAGCCATGCACACCACGCCTCGGCAGAAGAAAAAGACACCCGCAGTATTTCTTGTAGGAGCGTTGGGTGATGTCGTAACAAAAACGATAAGGATCTTTCCTGACGTCTTCCTTTACCATACGCTTTCAGATGATCTAAACACATGGCCGCCCCGCGAAACTCCGATGAATGCACGGAAGCAGAGTAAATTGCTTTAAACCACGAATGATCGGCCCGTCGAATATTCGGAATGCTGTAGGGACAAAGAGAGTTGAACTCCAAATGCCACGCACGATTGCCTGAAAATGTTGTTGTTGTTGTCTTTGTCGTCGTCGTCGTCGTCGTCGCTTCCTCCGTCCTCTTCAAAAAAGCTTTGCTGTCGGATCGTGCATGTCGCTCCTGCAGAGTCCTGAGCCTTTCTCCACTTACCAACCCCGTGCGCATTTCTAGTGCGAGAGAGTGCCCACAAGGAAGAACGTCTGCCCGGCGCATCACCTCGGCAGGATCGAGGTTCAGAATGATGGGAACTCCAAATACTGTTGCTCGCCGAAATGCCTGCCGCTTCGGTACCGGCAATGACGGCGATAAGGAAGAATGGAGAGAAGTACTTGTCGCCGCGACATTGCCATCAACTTGATGCTCACTTCCTGAAGTTCCTTTTCTGGACGAGAAGGGGACAAAGGCCACGGCTCTCGTAAGCACATGACCATGTGTCTTGAGAAACTCACTATCCAGCGCGATCACCACTGGTTTGCCGCGGTGCATTCGGCACTGATAATATTACTTTTCCGCCACAAAGCGGGGGAAAGGCAAAGCAACATACGTAAAGAAAGAGAAGAAGAGAAAAACAAAAGTGTATCAATCTATCTATCTATATATATATATACATATGGACGGTGTTCATATAAGAAGAAAATGGCCTTAGCAACAACCACACGGACATGCAGAAAATATTCCCTCCAACCTTTTATTTTCCCGTTGTTCTTGTGTCTCATATCTTACGCAGCAGAATGCGTTAAAAGTTTTCCCCTTCCCCACACCACCACCACCAACACCACCACCACCACTACTACGAAATCCCCCTTTTTACGAACATACCTCTGCCCATGGACCTAAATCCCCCCTTTCAACCCTTCTTTTCCCTCTCTCTCTCTCTCTCTCAATTCCTGCATGTTTACATGCGTTCCTTTCACAAATTAATTATTAATGCGGGATGCTTCTCACATGTTCAACAACAACAAAAAACAAAAAACAAAAAACAAAAAAAAACAGAGTGTGTACTTATCCCTCCTAACCATCTCTCCTCCTCCCATTTCTCTCATCCACACGGATGCAAGTGCCGAATTACTTCTCTCCTTCGTTCAATTTATTCATCTTATCACTTCGTATTTGAGATGGCAGGCTCGTCGGTGCAGGTACATATGAAAAAGTCGTTGGTGAGAGAAGCCCTTTGGGGGGTGAAGCCACAGCGACTGCAACGCCGTACGTCTTCCTTCCTGCAAATAAGACATGCACGCAGAGAGAAAAAGGGAAGGGAAAAAAAAATATTATTTATTTATTTATTTATTTATTTATTTTTCCTCCCTCTCCGCTCATTGTGTTGTTCTTCTCTTTTTCTTTTTCCTTCTCTCTTCCCCCACAGCCCCCCTTTTAAAAACACACAAAAAAAAATTTTCAATCCTCATTTCCCGGCACTTTCAATGCTCTCCCTCTTGCTGATATTTCCGTTTCCCCGCCCCCCTTTAGAACAGCAGACAAAACCTCCGCCAACATCCGCCGCCTCATCTTATCGTCTATTCCCTTCATTTATATAAATAATAATAATAATTTATTTATTTATTTTATTTTATTTTATTTTACTGGAGTTTTCTGATAAAAATTTCGTCTTCTGTTTTTGTTTTTTTTTTCTTCTTTTTTTGTGTGTCTTTTATTTTATTTTATTGTGCTCGCTGTCTCTGTCTCTGTGTGTGTGTGTTTCAGTTTGTCTTCTCCGCTCCCTTTGGACATTTATGTGTGCCGACTGGAAACACGCATTATACCACAGCACCGAACGATCATCGAAACCCCCTTGCCCCTCCCACACACACACACACAGACACAGCGGGCAGAAATTTTTACCCCCTCCCTTTCTGCCTTTTATTAAATAAATCTTAAGGATTCTACAAAGGCATTCATCTCCCGTTCAAATTTCCTCCAAAGTCCCACCGCCATCTCCCATCGTACCAGCGTCGTCTTACCGTCACGAACAAAAATGAAAACCTTCCCACGTACTTCCATTCGCTGCCCTGGTGCAATTTCTTCCATGTTTTGCGAAACAAACGTCAGGCAAGGCTCATCGTTAATGGTCGTTTTCTTAATTTCCCTAATGTCGCTATCTGCTGCCTCCCGCTTCATCCGAGCCATCCATTCATCCAAGGAGCCCATGCAGTCAGGATCGCCTTCAGGGGTACCCACACGAATTGTGACGGCAGGTGGCTGCTCTTCAGAGGCAGTCCCTTCACCTATGCTGTGCGGGGCGTAGGCGACGGAGCCACCGCCAATGCGGCTCGCCACAAGACGACTACCACTCAAAATATCCACCTTATAGCCGTGCTCGGCATTCACAAACGTGCCACCCTTCTTTGGTTTAGGAGGCAACGATGAAAGAGTAACAGACTTCAGAACAGCCATGAGGTCTTTTTCAGCAAGATGTGAATTGGACTTTTGCAGTGGCTTTACAACCAATGTATAACCATTGTAGGTGAACATTTTCTGCTGTTGTGCACCATCAAACGCAGAGACAATAACAACACCATTAACAGTTTTTTCATCACGTGGTTTATACGCTGAATCAGGGACCGCGTCCTGTTTATACAGGCTGATTTCTTCCTTTTTAAAATTCGACGACGTGGTGAATGTGGCAAGTGAACCATTCTTGCCCGGATATTCCCAGCCCCAAGTGGTGTCAATATCCACTTTCACCTCACCCGTGTGCAGCTCCACATATCCCAGGGAAGTCTCAATATTCTCCTTGATCCGCATACCCTGAGCCATTTTCATAAATGTAGGCTTAAACTTCGGCATAATATTGGGCGCACACATAATTTGAAACGTGTACGCAATGCTGTCTCGAACCTCCATCAAATTCAGAACCTTGATTTCATACAAAGGTGGAAGGGACTGTGCGTACTCCAAGGCGTAACGGAATGGTCCTTCTTGCACCGCGGAGTCCTTTGTTATTATGGGTTGAATGGCTCCACCAGTCATCATGAGCATCTGATTCATGGCAAGTTCTTTACAGCGTTCCTTAAATTCAACCAGATCAACATTGTCCCCTCGGACATCCTCTACGGATATCACAATCATCGGCACCGACCCAGCCTCTTGGTGCTGCTGCTGCTGTGCATCTTCAGGGTTCATATCCTTATTAAACACCACCAGCATCGCCACATTCGGAAAAGGGGAAAGATCTTCCCGTATTTCCCAGTCATTTGTCAACTTCACTGACAAACCTAGAAGTGGAAACTCCTTTTCTTTATCACCGGTCTTATTAATGGTAAAGCTCTTCGTGCCGGTTCCGTAATTTGTTGTCCGATCAGCTGCATCATGCATATCAATCTCATTTAAAGCCTCCGCCAATAGCTTGTTTTCCACCGAAGAAACATCCCCGGCCTTGACCCGCACCTGAGGTTCCTCCTTCCTTTCATTGCTTCCAGGGGTGGTGGCGGTGGCAGCGTTGCCGTGAAGTTTGGTTGAACCATTATCCGCTTTGCTTGCAACCGCCACCTCTCCATTCCTGACGACAGGCCCATCGAAGGCGTCATCATCCTCTCCACCCTTATCCATTCGTCCCCGCCGTACCACAAAGTAAACTGCGGCGCCCACAACAGCAGCCCCAGCTGCCGCGGCGAAAATAAACTTTGGCGACCCCATTCCCCGTACTTGCCACTAATTCCTCTCAAATTCTCTCCAACGAAAGGCCACAAGAAACAATATAACGCAATAGAAAAGTTACCACCCTAAAAAAGTGAATTCGTCACAATCAGACCTGCTCCCCCAGAACCGCTAAATATTCCTTACACAAGGTTAGGAAAGAAAACAATAAATGACTCACAACAAACAAAGAAAAGCAAACAGTAATAAAAGAAAAAGGCACGCCACAACAATTACCCTTCATATACGAGAGACGCGCATCACCATAACAACAACAATTGAGTGGGTGCAGTTCAACAACAATCAAAACAAAAAAGAAGAAGTGCTCCTCGCCAATACCCCGTTCCTCACACTCCCACAGTTACTATTACCGTTATTCTCAGACCCTCACCAGCACGCCACGCTCACTTGAACACACGCCCCTCCAGCACAGGCCTCGGGATCGTCGGGCCCTCCCAGCACAGGTAGTCCGTGATGCGCTCCCGCTGCGCCGCGACGTCAGCGACCTCCTCCCAGTCGAACAGCTCCGTGTCCTCCACGTCCTCCACAATCGCCGGCATGCCCCGGCCGCGGAACACCCACAGCGCCACAATGTCGTGCCGCCTCTTCTCCCCAATGATGAGTGCAACGCCAAACGCGTACTTGCGCACGTGCTCCATGCGCTGGAACCACCCGCGGATCAGGTTGGCCGTCATGAACTGCATCTTGTTGTCCTCGTTGTACTTGTAGCGGCACCAGAACGTCGTGTAGCCGGCGGCGTCGTAGTGCTAGAAGAAGTACGGCGCAGCAACCGTGCGGGTGTCCGTGTTGTTGTACTCGCGCTTGAATGCGTCCAGCACGAAAGGGCTCGGCGGCAGTTCGTCCAGCGGGTTCGGCTTCTTCTTCTCCCTCGGCGCCTCGTCCTCGTTCTCCGCTGCACCGTTATTCACTGCCGTAGACCGCGGTCGTACTGCCATCACTCCCACAGAGAGACAGGGAAGAGTGTGTGGATGTGTGCCGAGAGCACAGCGACTGTCATCGTCAGAGGAGGCCATCGTGGCACCGTCCGTCACGCGTCAGCACACACCGAGCAACGCACGCACCGGCAGAGCAAAAACAACGAGGAGTGAAGAATGCCCCAAGAGCAGTCAACACCTTCACGCATGGCGGGCATCGTGCAGCCGCGTCGCCATTTCAGCACGGGACGCAAGCCAACGTCCCTACCGTCGCCAAAACATTACAGAGCACTGTGCAAGTACTTATGTGTGTTTGTGCTGGAGGAGCAGAAAAGAAGAGGAGGAGCACAGGGAGGCACATCAACAGAGCAATAGGCACAGCTGGATGACAGCAATACATGCGGTACGCACAGACCTCAACAATCACGCACGGTAGCAGCACACACCATTCACACAAAAAAGAAATCCTAAAAACACGGCGGCAGGGTGTGGCTGTGTGTGTGGCGCTGCGGGTGTCTGCCCGCCCTGACCGCAAAAACAAAACAAAACAGGAGGGAAAGAAATGTGTGCTCCGCCCCACAGGCCCTCGTCGCACGCCCACACGTCACGGCTCCCTCAGCGCGCCGTTCGTCGCGGCCCCTCCTCATGCGTGCAGCAGGCGAGGCGCACAGGGCCGTCGTCATGAGCGTGTCGGTGGTGTGCGAGTGGAGCAGTTGGGCGGGAACACACGGCACCCCTCACAGGAAGAGTGCGGAAGAAACAATTAAAGAGGGAAGAGTAGAAAAGAAAAACGTCCACAGTGATTGCCCCCAAAAGCAAAAAAAGAGGGGATGGGAGATTAGAAAAAAAACACAAAAGTAAAAAAAAATGAAAACTTTCCTTTACTGAGAGTAATCCACTACCAGGAGTGTGTACGTCGGTGGTGGGGAAGGGCTGAGGTGCTCCACGCCGAGACCACACACTCCTCAAGAAGCGGCAATCCCCCACAGTCCCAGCAGCAGGAGCAGCGGCAGCAGTCCGCCTCCGCAAACAGCGCTGCCATCACCATTTGCCCCAAAGTGGCGAGCGGTACCGACACCCGTTGCTCCTGCCGCCACTGTTTTCAGATCTGTCAGCTTTGGAATAGAAATTTTGCTTGCGTTGAGGACGCGGATCTCATTGTCATCCAACGGGCGGTTGTACAGCAGGACATTCGTCGCGGTCACAGGCACGTCTTCCTTGCTCCCTGCGCTGCCCCCATCCCCTCCAATGTAGAAGTGGGAGATTCCTTTCGAATCCGTGTTGTTCAATTCACATGACGCATCTCCCACACGCTGACCATCGACGTACGCGGAGCCCTGGGTGCCGTTCCGTAGCACAATGGCCACTTGGTGTGTTGTCTCTGGCTCCCAATTACTGCGGAGCTCCTTGGTCTTTTTACCACCGCACAGCAACTGCCACTTCCCCTCTTTGTCGTGCGACAGTCCCAGGAGCACAGTCTTCTTGTTGTCATTCATCGTCGCACCCATCAATGGAATGGGGGTATCTCCCTTCGGCTCACCGTGGATGGACACCGTCGCCACAAGAGTGAAGTTGTGGTTCGCAAAGTGGTACAGCTGATTCTGCCCCTGCGCGCCAACGGGCCACTCCGCCCACGCTCCCTGGAACGTCACTCCATCGGGATACCCTGTTGCCACCCCATTCGTTCCTTTCTTTACTGTGGCGTTCACCCCGAGGTACTCGTCCCTCCATGTGTTACCAGAGAAGTTTTTGGACAAAAAGCCAACCAGCCCATCCGTGGTCTTAACAGCGCTGCAGCCATTGCCAGTTGAGGGATTCTTCGCAGCAGTTGAAGGGCACAGCTTGGAGGCACGGTCGTCCACCTTCTTCCAGGTCGCCAGCACCTCCTTCACCCGCTTCAGCTGCGCAGTCAGACGCACAGAGACCATGCCGAGTGATGAGTCCCCATCGCCCTTCTTCTTCTCGTACAGTGCAATCAACTTCTCGTTATTATTATTCCCACTTTTGTACAGCAGGGAGCTGGCGGCAACGTCATCATCACCGGACACCGACCCAATATCAACAATGTGCGTATTGTCCGTCAGCCAAAGATGGAGTACGCCCTTTTTCTCCATTCTTTGAATACACCGGCAGAGTAACAAGCATCACGTCCCTGTTATCTTCAACACCGTCAATTGTCGCTGTGATGAACCCGCTCCCAACGCCCTTCTCATTTCCCTCGTGTTTGTTGCCCCACACGCGCGAGAGTGTCCCGAGGGCCTCCGTCCACGAATCCCCCTTGTCAGCGGACTCGTACACCCTGCGGCGGCCATCATCACACGCAGTCGTCATCATGAGTTTTCCCTTCCACTCCACGACGGAGGGATCACTGCAGCCATCGGCAGACATCCCCTTCGACAGATTCCCACTCGCATTGTCTGAGGAGTATATGATCAGCGAAACGGCCTTTCCATCCTTCTTCGTCCCTTCCATCGGGAACACAAGCGTACCGTCCTTCATCTGAACACCCGATCCACCGCCGCCAATCAGCCCTGTCAAGGATTCGTGTTGGTTTTCAAACTCAGTCCACGGGATAACGGAAGCGTCTTTCCAATAAATTTTTTTTTTACCGGTGCTCCCATCATTACTGACGTTTCCCACAGCCACCAAAAGTTCCCATTTAGCTGCTGCAGCTGTGCTACCAGCAGCTTCAGTAACTTCAAAACTGTAGGTTCCAGCAAACATGTAAATAATATCCCCATTCACAACTGTTGTTGGCCGGCTCACACGTACTTTCGTCCGGTTTTTGGGGGCATTCTGAGTAACGTTTAGGAAAGGTAACTTCCCTCTTTCAAACTGACATTCCTCCAGTACTTGTGTCCTCAGTTTAGTTGTATCCAATTCTTTCGATTCTTTATCGGTCCACTCCAGGAGCTCCGAGGCAATCCCAGCAAAACCGCTGTTACTGGTTTCCGTGCACTGCGCCTCGGCAACGGCAAACACGCCACCATTCATCTCAACAAGAACTGGAACACGTAAAGAACTCACTGTTTCTCCTTCATTCTTGTCTCTCCAAAAAAAATGTTTCCTCGGTGAAGATTCCTGACCTGAAGTCCCATTATTAGTGGCTGCAGCTCCACCAGTGCTGCAGCACGTCACGACGAGGAGGAGCAGCACCGCGGAAGTAAACGCACGCCGGGACATGTTGGGCCTCTGCGGCTCACTCTCTCTTCCTTCCCTCCTCCTTCCGCTGGATCCGGTCACGCGGCGACGGTTGTGTGTGCGGGGTACCATCACTGCAGCAACACGTGAGAGCATATAAATATGTGTGTGTGGGCGGTGTGTGTGTTGTTGGTCCTTTTGGTGCCTTCGAATTTCACAGTGGCGATTAGCGCTTGTTTTCTTTCTCCTACGTAAGAGTGTGAAAAAAATAAAAACAGGCTAATAAAAAAAGGTACAACAGTGAGCACCGCCATCCACAGTGAGTGGCACCATCATCCCGCCGCAGTCACTCCCCACAACAACAACTCACGCACACAGACACACGGAACGAGAAGAAAGAACAGCGCACCGGGAACACACAGCGACGGTCACCACCAGCAGCAGGAGTCACGGCGAGTGTGTCGTTATTCACGCGTCAGCACACACCGAGCAACGCCCACACACGATAACAACCAGCGGGAGGCAAAAGGACACGACAGTCCTCGAAACACCGACACGCTGCCGCCCGTCGTTCAATTCTTGTCCCTCCAACGCACCCGCTCCG
Source organism: Trypanosoma cruzi (assembly GCF_000209065.1). NCBI lineage: Eukaryota > Euglenozoa > Kinetoplastea > Trypanosomatida > Trypanosomatidae > Trypanosoma > Trypanosoma cruzi. The sequence goes on from NW_001849564.1 coordinate 261,365, forward strand.
CCGCTGGCGCACATCACCCCGCACAGGCGAAGAATCCCACATCGGCCGATGAGCAGCAAAAGAGAGACGGCAGCACGTGCAGCTGCTGTGCGGGAGGCGATACGCACGTACCCCAGGCACCCTCAATGACACACCACCCAATCAGCTGCATGCCGCCAACACCACACCAGCAACATGTCAGAAAAATGAATTGCAGGCTTTTTTCCCTCCTCGCAAAAGCCACCGCAGCCAGAATCTTCTGCGTACGTGCGTTTTCAGCGTTCACGCCGCTCCAAAGCATGTACGACGTGGCGTGTGTTTGTGTGTGTGTGTGTGTGTGTGTCTGTGCGTATTTACATGTGCTTGTGTGTCTGTCAATGCCTATACCTGCAGGGCGGCTGTGCGGCACAAGAGCGTCCAAAGAAAGCAACGGCAGAGAGAGAAGCGGATAGCACTCACGCACTCCCACGGCGTCGGAGCAGACGATCTTCTGGAAACCCAAATCGGCGGCTGTGGGCAGATTGGTGCAGCAGTGGAGAAGGTTGCGGTGACGGACATTTTCTTGCCAACCCAAATTGAACGTAAATCTGCTCTTTTCCCTTGTGGCTACCGTCGGAATCGTTGTCCGCGGAATCGGCATAGCCGGGCGGAAAAACTAGGCAATGAATGAGGAGGTTCTTCGTGAAGACACTCTCATCAGGGGCGATTCCTATAACTTCTCCGCGAAGACTTCGGTGAGCGCTGTTTGAGGATACTTGATGCCTCCAGCTGCTCGTGAGATCCGTCAGCGAAGAGCGTTTTGCGACGCCTCGTGGCCCGGGTGGAACAAATGGCCGCGCCGCAAAAGGGAACTTGCCCGTGACGGCCTTTTTCCTCCCGCTCGCGGGGCGTTCCTTCGCCGCAAGGGCTTTTTCTTCCGTTCTGCCTGGCCGCCGCGCTTCCCTCTTTTCCGCGTCTCCCCTCCTCCTTGTTTCATTTCGCCGCCGCGCTTCGGCCCATGGGAGGCGCGGTGCCATCATGTCGGCCCCACTCCGTGTCAAACGCCGCCCTCTCATAGGAGGACACGTGTGCTGCGCGTGTGCCCGGGCGGCGGGGACGTCTCGTCACCAGCCCGCCACCTCCCAGAGACGCTGGTTGCGGGTGGCAATGCGATTGGGGCGGTCCAAATGCTTGGCATAAACCAAAATGAGAACGATGCCTTAGCGGTCCACTGTTGTTTTGCCTCGAATGAATGCGGAAAATAAAATCCAAGTTACACCAAAGGAGCCTGAGAGAAATCCAGGGAAGTCCTTTGCAATTGTCAAGGCTTCAGCGGACAAAGACAACATATCACTGCGCATGTTTCTCTTTTTTTTACTGGTGTGCCATTGCCATTTGGGATCGTTTCACTGCGTGAATAACTTCCGATAGTACTTTGTGGCGTCTCGGCTCTTGTCTCTCTTCAACTAGACGACCCCTTGACTGTCATGAAAACACACGCTGACGGAACTTGACCGAGCCACGACACAGAGGGCAATGAGTCACATCTGTTGCGCATGCATCGCATAGGCAATAATGTCCACATGGAACGAGCACCGTTTCATTGGGATAAAAGCACACCACGCACCTCTCATGCTCATCCGTCTGTTTATCATCGTCACCATTTTCTAATCCATGACGCAATCGCTGTGAGACTGCTGTCGCATGGCCTTTTGAGGGTGAGCTGACGCCTTCTTCAACAAAACAAAGCGGGATTGAGCCTTCAGCTGACAGCAACTGGCACAGCTTCTTGACGACATCACAAAGTGAGGATGAAACTGGATGCCATGCTGCTAGCTCCGGCGTGTGACAACGTCCGGTAGCATCAACGTATTTGTGGTTGCTCGCTATCCTGCAGCCTTGTTCCGCGCTGAGGAGAAACACCAGAGGAGGCTCAATGGGGTACAAGCGCGTCAGCCATATCTGCAAGGGCAAGACATAAAGATTTGGTGGCGCCTGTTCACGGCTGTCTGGGGTTAAAGAAGTGTGGTCGCTGTTGCTCTTCTTAATAGTAATGGGAAGCCCACCATAGATGCAAAGTTTTTCCTGTTGTGTCACTCCCCAGTGGCGTCACGACAGTAGAAATGGAAGGTGTTACACAAATTCTCGACGTCATGAAGGATGCGGCCCAGAACCTCAGGCTTACAGTGTGAGGAAAAACTAAAGAAGCGAGTAATAATTTCGTTCATGTTATGTTTGATTGGATGCTTTCCCCTGAAGGGCAGAGGGAAGCCCCTCAGGAAAGGGAGAATAAACCATGCAGCAATTGTAAGGTTGTGGGGACCTCGTAGAAAGAAGGTCACAGTGTCTTCTTTTCCAGTTCGCATTCCCATTCGTAAACCAAATACAGAGCCTCCCTCTCTCTCTCTTTCTCCATATATATATAGTACAAAGGAAATAGCGGGTGCGCTGGAGAAGGAGAGTTCACCACCCATATCGGTATTCAATTACAGAAAAAAGTCTCTCGCTGAAACCCGCATCTATGGGCAGGAGAAAAGAGATCGAAATTCACTCGGTGGGTGAAAAACGGCCCGAACTCACTTCAACAGCGGTTTCTCCAGCGGGCTCCATGCGTGTGTCGCCTTTCGTCGGCTGCATCGGCAGGCAACGTGGATCCGCGCCTTGAAAACGCCATGCCTCCGGTAACGATGTATAAGATCGGGAAAGAATTATTTTCCACACGCCCATTCCTCAAGCATGCGGCACGTGCAAGAATCCCAAGCTCGTGTCGCCAAGACAAGTTCCATAAACCAACTTTCCAAATCGATGAAACGCAATGTAAATTTCCAGAATCGAGTGCCAAATATGGGGGTCCATTGCGTTTCTGCTGCTTGTTCATCGTGTTTTTTTCCAAACAAATTCCATAACCCACACGCCGACCACCGTCTTCGAGCACGTCCGCCCTGCCGAGTGGAAACGTAAAAGGAGGTCCCGGCCCAGGAGAGGGCGTGAAACGCACACGATACGCCATGCCACCGAGTTAGCACGATGGAACGATGATACCCCGCTGCCGAGAAACAATGCAACAAGGAGCTACACAATTAAAGGACTATTGTTGAGTTCAACAACGTCGCTTTTCATTTCCATTTTTGCCGAAGAGGAAATTACACCCTCATGGCCATAAATTCTAAACCAAAAGCGGATTCTACTCAAAATAATGGTGCCACTCTTTTTCAGGTGTTGGGCTAAGCATGTCTTTTCCTACCACCGGCATCCCGACAAAAGTATTTTGCCGTCAAATTGAACATTTGTTCAACAGAGCCGCTGTTCTCCCAATAAGCGCACCGCACGGCGTGACGCCAGATTGCGCAAACAGTTCTCCTTCCTAACACTGCGCCCCATCGAGCAAAACAGCGCCTCACGATAATACAAATAAATAAATAATGGAAAATAAACAAGCAACCGCCGACGTCTCGCACGCACTAAAAGCTCCGGCAACCAGAAAACAAACACCCTTCACAGGTGCTCGTATAGAGGCAAATAGCTATTAATCGCCTACCGCAGTTTGCTGCATGCCAAACGTCCCAGTGGCAAAGATAACAACCCACAACCGCCTATACAAAGCAATATTGGGCTGGGCTGCTGGCCGGATCCTGAAATGATCTAAAGAAGTCAAACATGACGGATGAAGAGAAAAGTTAAATAGAGAGGCCGTGGGTTCGCCACCTCCTCAGTGTCTGCTCCAAGAATATATATTCGGACTGCCACTGTCATGACACGATGTACTTTGTTAGTACTAGATATATTATTACTCACGAAGTGGCAAACTTTGGACTCCTCCTGCCACAAGACCCCGCCGCTTCCATTCGCCAAGTCCTGAAGTGTAAACACGCGACCACGCGGTATGCCGTCTGCAGGGTTTTCTGCTGACACCACGTAGGCAAAGAATGCCTGTATCCCGCGAGACTCCAAAAACTCATTTTTCCGTTGCGGCTCCCGCGTCATGGCGCGTGATTTCGAGCTGCCTTTATTCGCCGCTCCTTGCAGCAAAGTATTGTCACCAACATGTCGATAGTGGACCGAGAAATGGAAAGGCAACCAAAAACAAGCTGCGCACAGAGAGCACCTCGGCCCGCATAATGACAAGAAGGCTTCCTCCTCCATTTTCCTCCAGTAATATTAGAGTAACAGGGGGTTGAAAGAACTCAAAACATATTCGACCATGAATAGAAAAATCAGTCCCAACGGCACACGACAACCAGGCGCAATTGATGATACACTTAGGATTGTCCTCAATAATGTGTTTTAACACCTCACCGTCACCTCACCCCACGAGGCACACACAATAATGTGCCCATTGTATATATGCATGCACGCCCATGCATGCCCGTTGGTGCTCTCTTTTGCACGACACGCACCGCTGCCGTCCTGCCTGGCTGCATGGGCGGAGCACCGTAACTGTTTCTGTTTTGTTTCCATTGCATTGAGTGGGCGACCTCTCTCTCTCTCCCTCTGTGTGTGTGTTTTGCTTTACGGGAGCAATGAGAGTGTGTGTGCGCTGGTCGTCCCACGCTTCGGCTTTTATTGTTTTTTTTTGTAATTTATTTAATTTTTTTCCCTGTTTGCTTCAAAATTCTTGCTTTAATTTTTTTTGCTTTTTTTAAAATCCCTCTAATCCCCCATCCACTCTTTTTTGCTTTTGGGGGCAATCACTATGGACTTTTTTTCTTTTCTACTCTTCCCTCTTTAATTGTTTCTTCCGCACTCTTCCTGTGAGGGGTGCCGTGTGTTTCCGCCCAACTGCTCCACTCGCACACCCACCGACACGCTCATGACGACGGCCCTGTGCGCCTCGCCTGCTGCACGCATGAGGAGGGGCCGCGACGAACGGCGCGCCGAGGGAGCCGTGACGTGTGGGCGTGCGACGAGGGCCGGTGGGCGGAGCACACATTTCTTCCCTCCTGTTTTGTTTTTGCGGTCAGGGCGGGCAGACACCCGCAGCGCCACACACACAGCCACACCCTGCCGCCGTGTTTTTAAGATTTCTTTTTTTTTGCTGCGCTCACTCTCCCGATGGAGTGACGCGACCGCCGTCGTGTCTGCGTGCTTCTCTCAGTCCCCACACACACGAGTGACTGTGCTCTGCGGGCCGCACTCACGCGCAGATGAGAGGGCTGAGGGGAGCAGCAACACGCGGATGGCCGCATGAAATATAAACGATGTGCGGACACACAGAGGGTCGGACGGCTGAAAGACATTTAAATATCTTTTAATTTTATTTTCGGACAAAATATACAGACGGTTTGGTGTGGCCACACGGCAGCCGGCTTTCTCTTTTAAATTTGTGTGGAACAGTAATGGACGATTTCTTTTTATTTATAATTATTTTGTGTGATGGGGTTTGTGTAAGTTGAAGGGGAAAGTCTTTTTTTGTTTTGGATAAATGTTGTGTGAATTGCCACTGCTTGGGCTGCAGTGCAGTCATGAGTTTGAGCGGTCTTCTTCTTGTTGTTTCCGCCACGCGTCTCTGCTGTACATTTTGTGCTTCTCTCCACATACTCCGCTTCCTTTTTTCTACTTCTTTGCTTTGTGTTTCTGCAGGCACACACAACCACACACACAAGATGCACATTGCGGTGGATTTGATTGCTTCTTTTGCAGTGCATGCTGGCAGTTGCGGGTGGCTGCTGCTTCCTCCGTGGCCATGAAGAGAAGGAAGGAGGGAGGAGGGAGTGCGCAGCCCGCGTCACCTTTCCTGCGGGTGTTTTCCGCCGCGTGTGACTGCATTGAGTTGGGCTCCGTGTTTCATTGATGGCGGGATGGCTGGAAATTTTGGTGCCGCGTCATGGATGGCTGAGGGTCCACTAGCGCGTGTGCCTGGTGTGGTGGGTGCTCGCTCCGTGTGCGTTGTGTTGTGGCCGCGGGTTTTGGCAATTTCCCGTTGGCTGTGGGATTTAGCTGGGGAAATGGTGGTGGATGTCTTCTCCTCCTGCATGGTGGGTGGCTGCTGGCGTTGTGTGCCTTCCTTGCGTGGATGCCGTCTCGTGGTGTGTGAGCTGTGCGGCTGGGCCTGCTGCCCTCTCCTCATTTTGTCTATTCTCTCTCGCTTTATCCGCTGTGCTCCGTCCCTCTCCCTCTCGTTTCATTCTTTTTCTTCTGTACCATCGCTCAGCTGACTGACACCAGCGACTTCACTACGGGTGACGGTGACTGCGATGGTGACGGTGCGGCGCCGTGTTGGTCGTTGCGCTCTTGTGCTGCTGCTGCTCGCTCCGTGTGCGTGAGGGCGACAGGAGACGGTAATAATGATAACAGCAGTCCTCCCAGCCCTAAGGTAAGGAAACCAGATCCTACAAAAAAGTGCTCTTGGTGCATTACAGCCAGAGGGTGGGGAGACCGGTGGGCCACAGAGAGAGAGTGGGAGAGACAGTGAGGAAGGTGTAAGAAGACAAGGACCTTCTTTGCCAACGGAAGCCGGCACGGCCATCACTGGACACACACCAGTTCCGCCAGAGTCACTGAGTTCGGCTAACGATAATCCAGAGCCACCAGGTTTGGCAACTCAGTCTCCACACACACAAGTTGCGACCGGTATGTCAGATGCACAAAATAAAAGGCGCAGGAAAACACACAAGGTGATGAGAATCATAAAGCAGAGATACAAAAATCAGAAGATCAAAATGTCTAATGTAAATACAACAACTACAGAGGCGCCAACCACGACGACCACCCGTGCACCGTCACGTCTTCGCGAAGTCGACGGCAGCCTCAGCAGCTCTGCGTGGGTGTGTGCCCCGCTGCTGCTCGCCGTATCCGCGCTGGCGTACACCACTCTGTGCTGAAGAGGTGCATGCGAGCTGTGCGTGCCAGCACTCAACCGCGGGGATTTTTGCGCGTCTACTGTGGTCCGATGTAAATAAATAATAGAAAATAATGATTGTGTTTTGCTTCACTTGCTTTCGCTGCCGTGCTGTGTGCTCCGCGTTGTGGCTCCCTGTATCCGTCACGTTGAACGCATCCCAGACACACTCATATGCATGGCACGCCCACAACTGTTTGCGTGGACGCATGTCTATTTGTGTGCTGCTGCATGCACACTGGAGCCATTTGGTGCAGCTTCTTTTTTGTGTTTTTACTGTTTTTCTCATTGCTGATTTTTTAATTTAGTTCTGTTTTTCCTTTTTTGTGCTTTTTTTTTTTTTTTCAAATTATTGCGGCGCGTTGTGCGTTTTCTCACTTTCATTGGTTCAATGTTTCTCATCGAATGCGTGTTGCTGCTGCTGATGCTTTTTACTGTGCCGTTTCTTTTCTTTTGCTTTCCCCCTGCGTTGACGGGGCGTTAGTTTGTGCTGAAGGCTGCACGCAAGTGGCAGGAGTGATGGCGATGATGACTGGCCGTGTGCTGCTGGTGTGTGCCCTCTGCGTGCTGTGGTGCGGTGCGGCCGATGGAGATGTTGTTGTTTCTGGTGGGGAGGACAACATTCTGAAGGAATTATTTATTCCAGTTGCGAGATTGCAGTTAAGACAAGAACAAGGAGCAGCAGAAGCAGCAGCTGACGCAGAGGCAGCAGCAGAAACAGCAGCAAAAGAAGCAAAGGCAGCAGCAGAAGCAGCAAAGGCAGCAGCAGAGACAGCAGCAGAAGCAGCAAAGGCAGCAGCAGAAGCAACTGAATCAGCAGCAGCAGCAGCAGCTGAATCAGAAGCAACAAAAGCAACGACAGTATCAGAAGCAGCAACAAAAGCAAAAGCAGCAGCAGAAGAAGCAAAAGCAGCAGAAACAAAAGCAAAGGCAGCATCAGAAGCAGCAACAAAAGCAAAGGCAGCATCAGAAGCAGCAACAAAAGCAAAAGCAGCAGCAACAAAAGCAAAGGCAGCAGCAGAGGCAGCAGCAACGGCAGCAGAAGCGGCAGAAGCAGCAAAGGCAGCAGCAACAAAAGCAAAGGCAGCAGCAGAGGCAGCAAAGGCAGTGGCAGAGGCAGCAGCAGAAGCAGAAGAAGCAGCAGCACAGGCAGATGCGGCAACACTAATAGCAAAATCAGCAGCAGAAGTAGCAAAAGAAGCAGCAGAAAAGGCAGCAAAAGCAAAAGCAGCAGCAGAAACAGCCGAAGCAAAAGCAGCAGCAACAACGGAAGCGGACGCAAAAGCAGCAGCTGCAAAGACACCAGAGGCAGCAGCAGAAGCGCTGCGATATACAGGAGTCGGAGAAGAGGAAGTAAAAACAGCAACACATGATCAGGATAATTCAGTCGAACACCATTCTGGAGAAAAACAAGAGCTTATAAAAGAAGAAGAACCGGAACGACAAGAAAACGAACAGCATGAAAAGCAGCAACACCAACAGCGTGAACATTCTGCAGGAAATGGTGAGGAATCCGCGAAAGATAAAACTGCTAATGGTACAAATGCAACCGCAATTAAGGAAGACAGCGACGGCATCACCGCGGTCGCCCACGCCACCTCCCCTCTCTTGCCTCTTCTTCTTGTTGCGTGTACGGCTGCTGCTGCGGTGGTGGCCGCGTGAGAGTGAGGGAGAGAGAGCCGTGCACCGCCCGCACACACACTCGTCCTTCTCTCTCTCTCTCCCTCTGTGTGTGTGTTTTGCTTTACGGGAGCAATGAGAGTGTGTGCGCTGGTCGTCCCACGCTTCGGCCTTTTTGTTTTACTTGTGAATTTAATTTTTTTTCGGTTTGTTTCAAAATTCCTTTTTCATTTTTTGTTTGTTTGTTTTTCCAACGTCCCACATCCCTTTTTTTTGCTTTTGGGGCAATCACTGTGGACGTTTTTTCTTTTCTACTCTTCCCTCTTTAATTGTTTGTTGCTGCACTCCTCCCGTGAGGGGTGCCGTGTGTTTCCGCCCAACTGCTCCACTCGCACACCCACCGACACGCTCATGACGACGGCCCTGTGCGCCTCGCCTGCTGCACGCATGAGGCGGGGCCGCGACGAACGGCACGCTGAGGGAGCCGTGACGTGTGGGCGTGCGACGAGGGCCTGTGGGGCGGAGCACACATTTCTTTCCCTCCTGTTTTGTTTTTGCGGTCAGGGCGGGCAGACACCCGCAGCGCCACACACACAGCCACACCCTGCCGCCGTGTTTTTAAGATTTCTTTTTTTTTTTGCTGCGCTCACTCTCCCGATGGAGTGACGCGACCGCCGTCGTGTCTGCGTGCTTCTCTCAGTCCCCACACACACGAGTGACTGTGCTCTGCGGGCCGCACTCACGCGCAGATGAGAGGGCTGAGGGGAGCAGCAACACGCGGATGGCCGCATGAAATATAAACGATGTGCGGACACACGGAGGGTCGGACGGTTGAAAGACATTTAAATATCTTTTATTTTTATTTTCGGACAAAAAATATACAGACAGTTTGGTGTGGCCACACGGCAGCCGGCTGCTTTTTTAAATTTGTGTGGAACAGTAATGGACGATTTCTTTTTCATTTATAATTATTTTGTGTGATGGGGTTTGTAAAATGAAGGGGAAAGTTTTTTTTGTTTTGGGTAAATGTTGTGTGAATTGCCACTGCTTGGGCTGCAGTGCAGTCATGAGTTTGAGCGGTCTTCTTCTTGTTGTTTCCGCCACGCGTCTCTGCTGTACATTTTGTGTTTCTCTCCACATACTCCGCTTCCTTTTTTCTACTTCTTTGCTTTGTGTTTCTGCAGGCACACACAACCACACACACAAGATGCACATTGCGGTGGATTTGATTGCTTCTTTTGCAGTGCATGCTGGCAGTTGCGGGTGGCTGCTGCTTCCTCCGTGGCCATGAAGAGAAGGAAGGAGGGAGGAGGGAGTGCGCAGCCCGCGTCACCTTTCCTGCGGGTGTTTTCCGCCGCGTGTGACTGCGATGAGTTGGGCTCCGTGTCCCACTGATGGCGGGATGGCTGGAAATTTTGGTGCCGCGTCATGGATGGCTGAGGGTCCACTAGCGCGTGTGCCTGGTGTGGTGGGTGCTCGCTCCGTGTGCGTTGTGTTGTGGCCGCGGGTTTTGGCAATTTCCCGTTGGCTGTGGGATTTAGCTGGGGAGATGGTGGTGGATGTCTTCTCCTCCTGCATGGTGGGTGGCTGCTGGCGTTGTGTGCCTTCCTTCCGTGGATGCCGTCTCGTGGTGTGTGAGCTGTGCGGCTGGGCCTGCTGCCCTCTCCTCATTTTGTCTATTCTCTCTCGCTTTATCCGCTGTGCCCCGTTCCTCTCCCTCTCGTTTCATTCTTTTTCTTCTGTACCATCGCTCAGCTGACTGACACCAGCGACTTCACTACGGGTGACGGTGACTGCGGTGGTGACGGTGCGGCTTCGTATGGTGTGCGCCGTGTTATTTATTGCGCTCTCGTGCTGCTGCTGCTTCTGCAATTATGTGTGCGTGACGGCCGCTGGTGATGGTAATGACTCCCACACAATCGCCAGTACTCTAGAAGGATCACGTGGAACCAATACGGCAGGATCAACAAGTTTGGGAAGCGGTGCGGAACAGTCACAAAGTACGTCCTGTGTGGAAGGGCCTCAAGGTTGAGCAGCCGGCGAAGGAAAAAAAAACACTGAGAATGCAGAGACTAAACATTTTGGTAAGGCAAAGGAAAAAAATGTGGCTAAAATTAATGTACAGGCAAAAACGACGACGACAACAGAGACGCCAACCACCACCACCACGACGACCACCCGTGCACCGTCACGTCTTCGCGAAGTCGACGGCAGCCTCAGCAGCTCTGCGTGGGTGTGTGCCCCGCTGCTGCTCGCCGTATCCGCGCTGGCGTACACCACTCTGTGCTGAAGAGGTGCATGCGAGCTGTGCGTGCCAGCACTCAACCGCGGGGATTTTTGCGCGTCTACTGTGGTCCGATGTAAATAAATAATAGAAAATAATGATTGTGTTTTGCTTCACTTGCTTTCGCTGCCCTGCTGTGTGCTCCGCATTGCTGCTCCCTGTATCCGTCACGTTGAACGCATCCCAGACACACTCATATGCATGGCACGCCCACAACTGTTTGCGTGGACGCATGTCTATTTGTGTGCTGCTGCATGCACACTGGAGCCATTTGGTGCAGCTTCTTTTTTGTGTTTTTACTGTTTTTCTCATTGCTGATTTTTTAATTTAGTTCTGTTTTTCCTTTTTTGTGCTTTTTTTTTTTTTTTCAAATTATTGCGGCGCGTTGTGCGTTTTCTCACTTTCATTGGTTCAATGTTTCTCATCGAATGCGTGTTGCTGCTGCTGATGCTTTTTACTGTGCCGTTTCTTTTCTTTTGCTTTCCCCCTGCGTTGACGGGGCGTTAGTTTGTGCTGAAGGCTGCACGCAAGTGGCAGGAGTGATGGCGATGATGACTGGCCGTGTGCTGCTGGTGTGTGCCCTCTGCGTGCTGTGGTGGGGTACTCCTGGCGGTAGGTGTGACGAGGGTGGGACAGGTGGAACTCCGCCTGGTGCTTCTGCGAGTGATGTTGTTGGTAACGGTTCACAGGAATCACCACCAATTGCACAGGGAGGATCACACACCCCGGGTTTAGAAGCACCAGGTATTAAAAACAAAAATGAGGATCCGGATGACGAACAACTTTTGACAGAAGATGAAGAAGAGGAAGAAGAAAGCTCTGATGAAGAGGATGAAGATGAGGATCGGGATAGAAGACTACAAATATCAGGAAAAGAAGGAATACCAACAACACCACCACCAGGAGGAGGAGGAGGAGGAAAATCAGAAGCCGCTGGTGGAAAACTGGAAAAAGTAAACGAAGATGGACCGAAACCTGAAAAACAACACCCAGTCGAAAGTGCAGCACAAAAAACTTCAGAAAAAGAAACAGTTGATGCTGGTGAAGCGGGAGTAAACCAACAAAATGAAGGCAGTAGACTAAAGCCGCAAGAAAACCCAAATCCAGTCCAAGAAGAGGATACAAGAAATGGAGAAGGGCATCAACAGACGCAGGAAAAAGAACAACAAACAAATGTTGAAGAAATAACACCACATAATCCTGCAGGAGACCATTCTCCGGGAGAACACAACGGCAATGATGGTTCTAAAGAAATGGAAGAAGGGGAAGAAGGAGGTGTTGAGGATCATGAAAGACATCGGGCTCAGGAGAGAGAAGAGGCTGCACATGTCTCAGGTGCCCCGAAAGTAAATTCAGCTGATATTCAGCAGGAAGTCCAACGCACACATGCAGGAGGAACTCTGACAGGAATCAAACAAAAAACTGGAGAAGAAGAGGATGATGAAACAGAAGAGGAACGAGAACAACAAAAGGAACAAAATCAAGAGAATCCTCCAGGCAAAGAACAAGAAACCAAAACTGGTGCAAACGCCACTAATCAAATAAACACGACGCCTGGTGACAGTGACAGCAGCACCGCGGTCTCCCACACCACCTCCCCTCTTTTGCTTCTCCTTGTTGTTGTTGCGTGTGCGGCTGCGGCTGCGGTGGTGGCCGCGTGAGAGTGAGTGTGAGAGTGCCGTGCACCGCCCGCACACACACTCGTCCTTCTCTCTCTGTGTGTGTGTCCCCTTGCATGGACTCTCGCCCTCACCTCACCCCACGAGGCACACACATAATGTGCCCATTGTATATATGCATGCACACCCATGCAGGCCCGTTGGTGCTCTCTTTTGCACGACACGCACCGCTGCCGTCCTGCCTGGCTGCATGGGCGGAGCACCGTAACTGTTTCTGTTTTGTTTCTATTGCATTGAGTGGGCGACCTCTCTCTCTCTCCCTCTGTGTGTGTGTTTTGCTCTACGGGAGCAATGAGAGTGTGTGCGCTGGTCGTCCCACGCTTCGGCTTTTTCTTCTTTTTTTTACTGTTTTATTTGTTGTGGTTGAGAGCACCTGTTACCCCTTTCTTTATCGATTATTGGTCTGCTTTGACTGCAAACGTATGATTTTCTATTTTTATTTTATTATTTTTTTCCTTTGAGATATTGCCAGTGTTTCTTATTCTTCTCAAGCCATTAAATGTTTTCTGCTACAGCATGCGTCAGTTGGTCCACGTCACCCCACGGTCTGCAGTGCTGCTGGTGCTTCTGGTTGTGATGATGTTTGTGATGTGTTGTGCCGGCGGGTGCTTTGCTGCCAGCCTGACGTGCTCCTGCTCCTCTGACAAAGCGATGCGTGCGGACAGGGCGAAGTCGATCCCGGCTGTGGTGAGGGACGTGCCTCTTGGATATGAGGGTGCGTCGCAGACATGCACCGTCATTGGGAGGAATGGATGGGCGCCCACCCGCATCAATGTGTCGACAAGGGACGTGGATGGCACCAGGAAGTATTGCAGCTCAGAGCGGTAGCACGCAATGAATTTATTGTTGGCAATTGCGAGTGTGAAGGTGACTTTTTTCTATGCTGAGGAAAGGGAAGTATTTGTTTCGTTATACTTTGCAGCCACTGTTCGTTAATGGCCTGCGGGCTGTCCGTAGCGATGTGGCCAGTTTTTCCCTCTTGAACGGTGCTGTCGTGCGAGAGGGTGTTCCCAAAGAGTCGGATGCTCAGTTGTCGAGGACGGGGGCATTCCCACAGCGTGTGCGGCAGGGCCTCCCGTGTATTGTCGGTGGCTCAGCGGCTGGTGGTGGTTGCAGCAGAGGAGTGGCTGAAGGGCTACGGCTGTCATTGGAGCTTGCAGAGGTGCGTTGTTCGTCTTTTGCTCGTTGATACGCCTGACATTTTCGGTAGTGACCTGCGCGTGAGGCACTTGTTGGGGAGACCGTGGAGCTGTCGCAGAATCCACATTTGAGGCCTTCTGCAACGATTGGAGTGCCGGGGTTAGTGCGTCGGGCGTGTGCCTTCATACTGTGGACGGACGAGAAGACGCTGCTGCAGCTTGGGCAGGGCGACGTTGATCCGCTGCTCGTCGTTCTACGAAGAGGTGCCGTGGACACGCCAGGTGGAGGTTCCGGAGGAGGTCGGGGCGGTCCTGCCTCTTCAGTGTGAGAGGAGGAGCAGCACCACCAACACAAAGGGTTGCTTGTGATCTGCAGGGCGCGTGCCAGTATGCCGAGGAGTGGGCAGGAGTCGCATTGTATCTGCGCGAAGTCGTGATTCGATGCCCGATGTCTGCCGGCACACCAGGAACACAGCCCTTGCCACACCGACGAGCGCCTGGCGTGCGGTGTGTGCGACTTCTTCTTCCTCCTCGACTTCCTTCCAGTACAACCCCTTGACGGCGGCAAGGAATTCCACGTGCCAGATCGGGACGCCTCATTGCTGGAGGGATCGTGCAATCGTGGCTTCTTCGTCAGCGGCCTCATTGCGTGGGGCACCGCAGTGCGATGGGTAAAATATAAGGTGTGCGGGGTGAACTCGCTTCACCAAGGAAAGCAGCATAGCCCAAATCTCTTCAGCAACGCAGTCACGCACGGCCAGTGGGGCAGCGCGGAGTGCCTCAGTTGCCGACAGGGAGTCGGTTGACACCGGGGTTTGTGTGGACGATTGGGATGTTTCCGGACGAGGAGGTATGAGATGTATAGTGCTCTTTTCAGTGGCATGGCACTCTGCTCCCTATGAGCGTGCGAGTATGCCGGCTGCTGCACGATGGACCTCCACAGGGAGAACATTTGTCTTTGTGGGGCTGTATAATGGTGCAGCGGATCCAGATGCGAGTTCAGCGAGTGATGAAGAACCGTCTGTCCATAATTCAAAATTATAATCTTCTAGAGAGGAGTAAAGGGAATCAAAAGCCGTGCGCTTGACGTCGTCAGAGGCGTCGTTGGCAAAGGGTGGCTGATAATATTCCACGTTATTGCAGCCCGCAGCGTCTCAGGGAATAATTCGATGTTGGGTAATAGGAGGAGCGTGATTGTGGTTGTGTGGTATCCCAATAGTGCCACATACACATTCTAATCCATTAATAACGGCATCTCTCGGAAGCGGTATTGATGTCGCCGCTTTCCTATGCATGGACAGCGGCACAGGTTCCGAGTGGATACGGGAGCGCAAATCCTCGTGATCATGGAGGCGTATATAGCGTTTGTGTTGTGTGATTGCACGGAGCCAGAGTATCCTCCGGAGCGGGAGAAGATTGGCTTCCAAATAGACAGATGTATCTTCCGTTGGTGCACTAATGCCAAGGTGTGTTTTACAACGGTTGCGGTACAGTACCTTCATATTATGGAGGCAGGTGGGGGCAAGGCATGGGACAATTGCATCGCCAGAATACAGTTACACACCATGGACGTATCCAATCGAAAAGGATTGCGTATTGTGATGGAACGCACCAGCCCGTGCGACCGGTCGCAATTGGTAACGGCGTGGCGTTGTCTGCTTTGCAGCGGTGGAAGCGTGCGGACCAGAATTAAGAAGTCGATCGAACGTGGTGTCCAGCAAGCGCACTGGGCGGGACTGAATACGCAGGTTCCTATTGCCAGGATGGAGATCGACCATTTCCTTGTCAGACCGTGTGTGTGTAGAGTTGTAGAATAGAGCAGCTTCGCTCTTATCAACGTTGATTTTGAGGTTGTGCTCGGCAGCCCATGTCGTTGTAAGTGACAGGACCGGTTGCATTGCCGCAGCACAGGCATGGATGTCCGCACCTGAGGCAACAATTTTGAGGTTGTCAGTGTACATGAATGCGGCGGCAGAATAGATGTTCTCCAGGCGGTGCAGCACATCATCCACACAGTGGAGGAGAGTTGGGTCCCGGGACGCTGCCTTTTGGTGCTCCGTCTGAGGCGAGTTGTTTCCGGGAGTGCTGTTCACGAGTGCATACCCTAACATAGCGGCCCCGCAGGTAGTTGTGCAGCCAGAGTTTCGTTCGGTGGGCGAAGGCGCGGGAGTCTGTCAAGCATGCCGAATAACTTCCCATTGTCAACGGTGTCGACCGCAGTCGAAAAATCAATCTGCTACGAGCGAGCGATGGTGACGAGGGTGCCGTGTGGGGCGCCGCCTCCAGGGCGCTCATACTCCACAGTGCTGGACTCATTCAATCCACGAGTAATTTTACCAATAACAATTGTCATCGCGTCCGATGTTGAACGCGAAGGTGTAAAGCAAAATTGACGTGGGTGGTGCGGCAATAACGTTGACAGACGGCGGTGAATCATTCTTTCGGTTTAGTGAAAAAGAGAGTGATTTGATAGGTCTGTAATTCACTGGGCGGCATGGACCCTTCCCAAGATTGGGGAATAGGAATAGTGTCCACCGTATTCCAGGAGCCAGGCAGACTGCCATTTGCGAAGGAGTTGTGGATCATCGTTCTAAGAGGGCCGCGCGCAACGGGCCCGAGATGGTGCGGGAACTCATTCAACAAGTCGCCGGGGCCAGGGGCTGAGCCGAGCAAAGAGTCACGGATGGCTACGCCAAGTACATACGGCGTGAGAGGCCGATCCATTTCCCAGCCACCAGGAACCAAAGGAGTGCGGCGGCAGCAGCAGCAGTATAATGTAATGTGGCACGTGAAACCGCACAAAATGGGGGACGAGGAGATTTGCCTGTTGCCGAGGCAGAGCACAGACGCGGTCCGAAGATCAGTTCGGAGCACCACCGATTCCAGGGGATGAGGGTGCGGCGCCGCCACGCCGCGGAGATATCGCCAGCTCGGGCTGGATGAAGCCCCAAGTTTTTCCGCGCGGGCTTCCAGAAGCATAGTGAAGTCACAGCGTAATGTTTGATTTTAGTCCTCCACTTTTTGGATTAATTCGGCTCGAAGCAGGCTGTCTCCTGGCGAGGCGATGTGTGTGCTTTGTGTGCTGCTTCGGCGGCGGGCTCGGCTTGTTCCATTTCGTTCGTCCAGATTGTTTTGGGCTGTCACGACCGCCGCGCGGGATATGGCGCTCAGCTGCTCGTAAGATACCACTGCGAATTTCCAGACATGTGGACGCGGCGGCAAGGAGTGTTTCACACAACGATGTAAAAGCAGGCCAGTCCGCTTTGCGCAGGGCAAAAGTGGCTTTCTCCCGCCGAGGCAGCGTGTTGGCTAGTCGTGGAGTGCCATCGTCCATCTCTACCAAGTAAGATATTAAGCAGTGGTCCGAGTCCATGTAGGGGGCGAATGCCCAGTGGGAGATGCGTAGGGCGCAATACGCAGTCACTTCAGGGGACGAGACATTACGATTTGTGATCCGCGTTGCCTGCGCCGGGTAATTTGCCAGCCCGAAATCCATGTCAATTAGAGTAGAGGACAAATCCTCTCCTCCAGTCGTTGGTGGCGTATGACTGTCCCGGAGTCCATGATGCAAATTCAGTTCACCCGCGATAATCGCTGCGGGGCCTGAGCGACGAATGGTGCTAATAAACGAAGAGCTCTGAACGGTTGCTGTGCGAGGGCTGTAGAGATTCACCACGCAGATGCTGGGAAATCCCTGTGGAGTTGCACGGACAGCAACGGTCTCCAGGCAGTTTGTGCCAGGGAGCGACAGGCGCTCGCACGGCAGAGAGTGGCGCACCAGAGTGGCACCGCCACCACCGCGCCCAGTGCGGCCTGAAGAAAGCTATTATGGACGGTTAGTTTTGCCGCTGTGGCACTTCGAGTATTTGTTTTCTGGAAACGAACGATGTCAGGTGGATGCTGCTCCAGTCGCACAGCAGATGCAATCTTTTTTACGGACGAGAGGCCTGCAATGTTGAGCTGCCAATTAGTGATGTAGCCATCCTCCTCGGTGCCATGGTTCTTGTGAACATCACCGCCACGGGTGACATCAACGGAGTGGCCGCAGCGAAACGGTCGTGCAGTTTTGCCCGACAGTCTGCAGGCAGACCGTTTCACCTCCCCGCACCGGGCATGGCGTGGAACCTTCTCGAGGAGTGGAGTCGTCTTGGTCTCCGTTGTGCTCGCCGCAATGCAGCGCAGCGGAGTTCCTACATGCAACCAGAGCCCCAGCACCGCGACAAGGTGCGACTTCATCGCTGGGGCTTACCGAATGTTGTAAAGGACCTCATTTAAATTTTTTTTTTCTTTCTTTTGCTGCTTGCGTTTTATTGGAATAATAGTTATCTTTGTGTTTTCCCAATGGCTGTTTGACTGCTCTACACATCGTTATGAGTGACGTTTTTTCCATCTTGTTTTCTTTTTTGTCCAGTCGCTGTGTCGGCCTCACTGCTGTGCGTGCCACGGACTGCACGTACGAGGACTGAAGGAACACGCCGGATGCCGGACGAATTATAAGGGATGTTGTGTGGGCTCGTGGAGCAGCAAGATATCTTCTTTTTTCTCATTATTTTCTGCTATTTTCGCGGGGAGGATGTATACACAAACACACGGTCGTCTATATTGTGCTGGATGGCACATGAAGTAAAATTACGACCTAATCTATTTTCTTCATCCTTTCCGGGAGTCTTGCCGGACTCTCAACTCTGTTTTTAATTATTTTTTTAATTTCTGGTTTGCAGGACGGTGTGTGTTTTTTTCCTTCCCACTGATTCAAACCGCCTCATGGTGTGTGCAAATTGCCATAATTTGTCCTGCGTGTGGCTGAATAACTTTTCTTTTCTTTTCACTCTGCGTTGACGGGGCGTTAGTTTGTGCTGAAGGCTGCACGCAAGTGACAGGAGTGATGGCGATGATGACTGGCCGTGTGCTGCTGGTGTGTGCCCTCTGCGTGCTGTGGTGCGGTGCCGTTTTTGTGTCGGCGGCCGGTGATGGCGATGGCGATGGCAGAGGTGTCAGTGAAAAAGCTCCAAAGGGATTACCGGAGCCTGGCGAACGAGGGGCTAACAACGCGGGGCATTCTTCGAACAAAAATAATGAGATTAATTCCAATCTGCAAGGGGGGACAGGCACAGGAACAACAACAGACAGAGTTGTGAAGGAAGAAGAGGAAGAAGAGGAAGAAGCAGAAACGGATGATGATGATGATGATGATGATGATGATGATGAAAAAGATAAAAGTAATGAAAAGGAAGATACGCCACAAGCCGGGAAGTCTGAAAGTTCATCGAAAGAGGTGGCAGCAACAATACCAACAGCATCTGGTCTCAGTGGAGCCGGTGGTGGCAGTCCTTCTGGTGATGTTGGCTCGAGTGGAAGTCCTGACGGAAGTGAAGATTTGAATCTGGAGGCTTCTGGTCCTGTCGTGAACTCTTCGCCTCCCCTTTCCAATGCTGCCGCTGGTGGTTTGCAGAATGCCGACGGTGCTTTACCGTCTCAGAAGAATAATTTCTCAGAAACAGGTGTGCATTCAGGAACGACGCCTCCAACACCCTCACTGCCCAAATCACAGGCACCCGCGATAACACAACCAAAAGCAGAAGAGCAGTCCCCCACTGAACAGGACACAGAAGATAGTCCAGACACAGAGGAGGTACATCCACAGGACGGGGAAGTAAATGGTACGGCACTCAACAGCAGCCTCGGGCATTTGTCGCAGATGAATAACAGCGATGCTGGCACCATGCGTGGGAGCGGACTGCTGCCGCTGCTTCTTCTGTTGTTGGGACTGTGGGGGTTTGCGGCTCTGTGAGGAGTGACTGGCTACCGCGTGGAACAATTGTGCCCTCCCGAGCACAAAAGTACTATTACCATAGGAACAAATTTCACTCATAAAATCCTTTTTTTTGCTTATTTTAAATTTATTTTCCTGTTTTCTACTTTCTCGTTTTTTCTGTTAGTTTTTTTTTTTTTTCTCATCCCCCATCCCTTTTTAATTTTTGCTTTTGGGGCAATCACTGTGGACCTCTTTTTCTTTTCTACTCTTCCCTCTTTAATTGTTTCTTCTGCACTCTCCCTGTGAGGGGTGCCGTGTGTTTCCGCCCAACTGCTCCACTCGCACACCACCGACACGCTCGTGACGACGGCCCTGTGCGCCTCGCCTGCTGCACGCATGAGGAGGGGCCGCGACGAACGGCGCGCTGAGGGAGCCGTGACGTGTGGGCGTGCGACGAGTGCCTGTGGGGCGGAGCACACATTTCTTCCCTCTTTTTTTGTTTTGCGGCCAGGGCGGGCAGACACCCGCAGCGCCACACACACAGCCACACCCTGCCGCCGTGTTTTTAACATTTTTTGCTGCGCTCACTCTCCCGATGGAGTGACGCGACTGCCGTCATGTCTGCGTGCTTCTCTCAGTCCCCACACACACGAGTGACTGTGCTCTGCGGGCCGCACTCACGCGCCGATGGGAGGGCTGAGGGGAGCAGCAACACGCAGATGACCCCATGAAATATAAACGATGTGCGGACACACAGAGGGTCGGACGGCTGAAAGACATTTAAATATCTTTTAATTTTTTTCGGGCAAAATAAATGCAGACAGTTTGGTGTGGCCACACGGCAGCCGGCTTTCTCTTTTAAATTGTGTGGAACAGTAATGGACGATTTCTTTTTATTTATAATTATTTTGTGTGATGGGGTTTGTGTAAGATGAAGGGGAAAGCTTTTTTTGTTTTGGATAAATGTTGTGTGAATTGCCGCTGCTTGGGCTGCAGTGCAGTCATGAGTTTGAGCGGTCTTCTTCTTGTTGCTTCCGCCACGCACCTCCGCTGTACATTTTGTGCGTCCCTCCACGTACTCTGCTTCCTTTTTCCTCTACTTCTTTGCTTTGTGTTTCTGCAGGCACACACAACCACACACAAGATGCACGTTGCAGTGGATTTGAATGCTTCTTTTGCAGTGCATGCTGGCAGTTGCGTGTGGCGGCTGTTGTCCTCTTCCGTGGCCATGAGGAGAAGGGAGGAGGGAGTGCGCAGCCCGCGTCACCTTTCCTGCGGGTGTGGAGCACCGCGTGTGGCTGGTGTGGTGGGCGTTCGCTCAGTGTGCGTGACGGCGACAGGAGACGGTAATAATGATAACAGATGTCCTCCCAGCCCTAAGGCAAGGAAACCAGATCCTACAAAAAATACGCTTGGTGCATTACAGCCAGATGGTGAGGAGACCGGTGGGCCACAGAGAGAGTGGGAGAGACAGTGAGGAGGGTTTGTGAAGTCAAGGACCTTCTTTGCCAACGGAAGCCGGCACGGCCATCACTGAACAGACACGAGTTCCGCCAGAGTCACTGAGTTCAGCTAACGATAATCCAGAGCCACGAGGTTTGGCATCTCAGTCTCCACACACACAAGGCGCGACCGGTATGTCAGATGCACAAAACAAAAGGGAGCGGTAAAATACACAAGTTGATGAGAATCATAAAGCAGAGATACAAAAAACAGAGGATCAAAATGCCAAATGTAACTACAACGACAACACAGTCACCAACCACGACGACCACCCGCGCACCGTCACGTCTTCGTGAAATCGACGGCAGCCTCAGCAGCTCCGCGTGGGTGTGTGCCCCGCTGCTGCTCGCCGCATTCGCGCTGGCGTACACCACTGTGGGCTGAAAAGGTGTATGCGAGCTGTGCGTGCCAGCACTCAGCCACGGGGATTTGTGCGCGTCCACTGTGGTCCGATGTAAATAAATAATAGAAAATAATGATTGTGTTTTGCTTCATTTGCTTCCGCTGCTTTACTGTGTGCTCTGCGTTGTTGATCCCTTTATCCGTCACGTTGAGCGCATCCCAGACACACTCATATGTATGGCACGCATACATCTTTTTGCATGGACGCATGTCTATTTGTGAGTGCATGTGTGCTGGAACTATTCGATGCGGTTTCTTGTTTTTTTTTTACTGTTTTAGTTTATTGCTGCTTGTTTACTCTTTTTTTAATTTTATGTGTAGTTTTGGTTTGCAGGGCGGTGTGTGGTTTTTGAAATTGTACGGATATCACGTGTCTCATGGTGTGCGCGCTGCTACTGCGCTGCTGCTTTTTGCTTTGCAGTGGCTGTGTGACTTATAGCTGCCGTGTCTTTTCTTTTTGCTTTCACTCTGCGTTGACGTGGCGTTAGTTTGTGCTGAAGGCTGCACGCAAGTGACAGGAGTGATGGCGATGATGATGACTGGCCGTGTGCTGCTGGCGTGTGCCCTCTGCGTGCTGTGGTGCGGTGCCGGCGGTAGATGTGACGAGGGAAAAATGGCAGGCTCTGGGAGTGGTGGTAAAATTCCGCCGGAATCAAAAGAACTTGAAAAGTCTCCAGAAGGACCCCAAGGCTTACCAGATGGAGTACCAGGCGTTAAAGAAAATGTAACACCTGCATTTCCCACACCTACAGAGGAAGTGGACGATGATGAAGAAGATGATAGTGACGATGATGAAGATGCAGAGGCGGAAGATGGAGAAACCGAAGAGGAAGAAGGAAAAATAAGAACAGCAGGGCAGAGTAATAAAGAAGGAACAGTTCTACCAGACTCAGGTTCCAGGGAAGAGAATTCAGGTGGCAGTGAGGAGAAAACAGGCCAGTCAATTCTATCTACACAGGACATTTCTCATTCCGACAGTCAGGAATCAAATGCTAATACTACGCAACCGGAAGTTGAAGGAACGAAGACCACCGGCAAAAATACACCTGCAGTAGAGAATCCACTCACAACAGTTAATGGAGAGAACACACTGTCTGGGGGTATTGCGGAAGGAAATCTTCCACCATCTCCAGAAGAGGGTGTTGATTCCCACGAACAGGATGGCAAAGACACGACGAGTGAAGATAAAAAAATGCTCCGTCGCCTGAGACCGCAGACACACCACAAAGCCACCGAGACGAAGGCTCAGAAGGGACTGGGGAAGATACAAAAGCAACGACAGTAAACGCCAACACAACTAATACGACGAACACACAAAACACTGATGGCAGCACCGCGGTCTCCCACACCACCTCCCCTCTTTTGCTTCTTCTTCTTGTTGCGTGTGCGGCTGCTGCTGCGGTGGTGGCCGCGTGAGAGTGAGGGAGGGAGAGCCGTGCACCGCCCGCACACACACTCGTCCTTCACTCTCTGTGTGTGTCCCCTTGCATGGACTCTCGCCCTCACCTCACCCCACGAGACACACACAATAATGTGCCCATTGTATATATGCATGCACACCCATGCAGGCTCGTTGGTGCTCTCTTTTGCACGACACGCACCGCTGCCGTCCTGCCTGGCTGCATGGGTGGAGCACCGTAACTGTTTCTGTTTTGTTTTTATTGCATTGAGTGGGCGACCTCTCTCTCTCTCCCTCTGTGTGTTTTTTGCTTTACGGGGGCAATGAGTGTGTGTGTGCGTTGGTCGTCCCACGCTTCGGCATTTTTTTTTATTGTTTTTTTGTAAAGATAATTTTTTTATCCGTTTGCTTCAAAATTCTTTGCTGTTTTTTTTTTGTTATTAATTTGTGCATTTTAATGTTTTACTCCCCACCCCTTCTTTTTTTGCTTTCGGGGGGCAATCACTGTGAAGACTTTTTTTTTCTTTTTTACTCTTCCCTCCTTTAATTGTTTCTGCTGCACTCTTCCTGTGAGGGGTGCCGTGTGTTTCCGCCCAACTGCTCCACTCGCACACCCACCGACACGCTCATGACGACGGCCCTGTGCGCCTCGCCTGCTGCACACATGAGGAGGGGCCGCGACGAACGGCGCGCTGAGGGAGCCGTGACGTGTGGGCGTGCGACGAGGGCCTGTGGGGCGGAGCACACATTTCTTTCCCTCCTGTTTTTTGTTTTCTTTGCGGCGAGGGCGGGCAGACACCCGCAGCGCCACACACACAGCCACACCCTGCCGCCGTGTTTTTTTTTGTGGATGGTGTGTGCTGCCACCGTGCGTGATTGTTGAGGTTGAGGCCGTACCGAATGTACCGCTGCCATCCAGCTGTGCCTCTTGCTGTGTTGATGTGCCTCCCTGTGCTCCCATTTTTTTTGCACCTTCATCACATACCCACACACATATAAGTATTTGCACAGTGCTCTGTAGGAATGTTTTTGGTAACGAGGGACGTTGGCTTGCATTCCGTGCTGAAATGATGACGCTGCACGATGGCTTCCTCTGACGATGACAGTCGCTGTGTTCTCGGTACACATCCACACACTCCTCCTTGTCTCTCTGTGGGAGTGAGTGCAGCAGGAGCGTGGTCTATGGCTGCGGCTGTTGGTGCTGCGGAGGACGAGGCGCCGAGGGAGAAGAAGCTGAACCCATTGGGCGAGATTACGATGGCGGATGAATGCATTTTGACGGTCTTTTATCGGGCTTTTTCAGAAGTGCGGCGTGTCGCCGCCTGACGGGATGCCTGCACTCGGCACCCTTCGAGGCATTGTGTTCTTTCATTCAGTGTAATGCCACAATTATCATGACAGCACCTTCCCTCAACGGCTCTGAGTGTGACAATACGAATGACGGCAAGGAGAGCGATGAGGATTATGGTGACGACTTGCACCGAGGGGCGGATTCTTTGCGTGTCTTGGCACACGAATCCCGGGAGGGTTTGAATGCCGTTCCCACAATTCCCGGCCTTGCGGAACCGTTGGCTTTCGCGCTGTCACCCGCCGTAATTGGTGCCCATGCGTTGAGGCTGATCCATTTACCGTGGAGTTCACGCAGCAGCTCTCGAGTGGTTGTGCTGCTGGTCCCGCGTTGGCCCTTTCGCATGTATCTCAGCGTTGCCTGGCGTGTGATTTGATGTCTGTGTTGTCCGGGCCGCTGCCTCCAGTTTTCTTTTGGTGCCCAATAAGAAACACTTTGCGTTGCGGTGGATATTTATTTGTGTGGCCGTCGACGCACGTGACGATGCCCAACGGGTGCGTCTTTTGCTTGGCGGGCACGAGGGAGACTTCGGTGTGTGCCGACACCTTCGCGAACGTCTTTGTTGACGGATGCAAGCGAAAATAAGGGAGGTCTGTCCGCCGCATCTCTTAAGGCAGCTGCGGGGCACTCCGGACGCACAGAGTGAATGGATGGATGCCGCGCAGCTGGGGAGACCAGTTGTCTTCTCCGCCCTCCGTTGCCGGGGAATCGAGAATCCACAGCGCCGCTGCCAGCTGCATTTTACTGCTGGGGATCGACTGTTCTGAAGTTGCCCGTCTAATGTGAATCGCAGCGTCAGTGCAGGAAGACGCTTTCACGCATTGCGAGTAGTTGCCCCAGCCTCGAGCTCATCAATATTAACAGCGGGGAGCAATGCGTTTTGGTGGCCGGTGACGTTCAGACGAGTGTGTTTCACTTCACCCGCCTCGTATTTGTGGGGGACACTGCGCATCGACCCTCCCCAACAGTCCCACCACCTTCACTTTCCCTCGCCACCTGCTGCTCTCTGCTGACGGTACAGTTGTTTGGCTCCGCCAATAATGCGCTCGTGAAACTTCCTCTCCGCACGCTGCAGAATTATTGTTTTTGTTTTTGGCGGTGCAATAACTCCAGCGACACCGCAACTATGTGCAGCACAAACTAATCTCCGCAGTGGATCCTATTTTTCTGCACTGTCGCCGTTGTGGTCCTGTCATTGTGTACTTGGTGCAATTTTGTGGGGTTGGGCCAGTGCAGCCGTTGGATGTCGGGCTCGCTTTTGTTTTGGTTGCTTTTTGTTTCAGGGAGAACAAGTTTAATTTGTTTCACGATGAAGATAGTGGGAACACTGCCATGAGCAACTTTACGGAGTTTTATGGACTGGTGGAGGAAGATGGCGGAGGCGAGGGAAGAACTGGTGGCAGCAGTCGGCGTGTTTCTTCTCCCAGGGAGATGGAGACGCGTGGAGCAGAAACAACATCACTCCTGCCAACGACAATTCGACGCTTTGTGCGGGCGATGGAGGGCACGACAGACATGCCTGTTGCCTGCATTCTTCGTGTGACCGACGGATCGCGGCTGGTGGATGGTCGCCTTTCAACAATCATGCCGGAAGAATGGTGCACGCCAGGTGTATTCGAGAAGACAGGCCTCAGGCCGATTGAAGACGTTGAGGGATGCGCTGCAGTGGCGTTTTTGCTCTCTCGAAGCATTTTTATGTCAGGCCTTCTTGCCAGTTTGTTTTTGCCGTGGAGGCGTTGATGGCATGTGGTGCGGGTGTGGCGTCGACAGAGTCATCCACGCATTGTCTTAGAAGCGTTACTTTGAGTCGTGTCAGTCACGCCGTGTTTCCCTTTTTTCTTGCTGGGAGTCTTGTGGGTGTGCTTGAGCCCTTTTTCTCCAAGTTGTTTGCCGAAACGATCAAATGCTCCGCCGCTGCACATCGCCGGTTTTCCATGGCGGTGAATTGAGCAGGTGCCGGAGGAATTTCGGGCGGAGCAAACCGAAGTTTGCCTCACTTGCTGCTGACGCAGAGTCCGTTACTGAGGGAACACAATACGGAGGCGGACTGCCAGCGGAGCATCGCGTGGTGGCGCGCATTTCTCTCATTGGCGGGGTGACAACTGAACCTTCCAGTCAGCTGGACTCTGATATTCTGCTGCGCCCGATGGGACACGTTACCGCCATGGCAGAGCAGCCGTCTGACTCTCTTGATGACATCATGGCTTGGAGAGTGGGAGTTTCTCTCCCATTGTACCCAACAGAGCCGGCACTGGCACGTTGTTGCTGTGTTGATGACGACGCTGTGACGGAGGGAATAGCGGTTGTGTATTCACGATGAAACCTACCGGAGGCGTATTCATCACGTGCGTTTTCCACCTCCGCACGCGGTGGGTGGCGGTCCTTTGAGGATTATTGTGGACGGGCTGTTTAACCGCGGCCTTTTAGTGAATAGACTCTTTGTGGAAGATGGTGCAATCCGCGTGCGGCCCAACGGATGCCCCCAGTACTCCTTGGAGGAGTGTAGGCGAATCTTGCAGGGATTGATGAGGGACGACCTGCCTGTGATGTGGCATGAGGCAAGTAACCGTCGTTTGGCGCACTCAAGCAGCGTCCCCTATAATGCGCCTATCGGCTGTGACTTGCATGGACAAATGCAGACCGTCCACATTCTCGTGGAGTCGCAGCACGCACGTTGGGGCTTTTTTGAGTCCCCTCAATACTGTGAGTTTTCTTTTGAATGTGCCATCGCCAGAGAGCGAGATAACCCCGGCCAAGTTGGTTGTACTTTTCCAGGGACAAGAGAGTCGAATATTTGTTTCCTGTGTGCGGTACGTTGCTCTACCCTGCCTTCTGTACTGTTGCCTCTTTGACGACATTATTGACCCCTCTTTGCCACTGAGAAAGAGAGGGCTGGCTCCGAATACCTTTTATCTGCGGACGCAACTCTGCAGTCTTACGTGCCATATCTTCCACGCGTATTTCCGAGGGTACGCGTCATTTATCTGGACGCCAACAACGCCATCGTATCATCCTATGCGACACCCTTGCACCGTTGTTGTTGTCGTCACGGTAATTTTTTTTTTCCCCGACGGGAGTGAGAGAAGTTTCGTTTTTCACTTGTAAGATGTGTTGATTCCCACTGTGGGCGCTGAGAGCGTGCAGCGGAACGATGGCAAGCTTGCAGAAAATGTCTCGCGTAAAAAGTGGAGGGCCGTTTGTTGTGCAACTAAGGGGGAGATGGTTGTGGTTCTCTCCTCCTTCTAGTTTTTGGTGGCTGTTCTGTCGTTGTGTGTGTGTTTCCTGTGTGGATGCCGTTTTGCAGTGCGTGCAGTGTGCGAGTTGTGCCTGCCGCGGGAGGATGCATCATTACCGCGCACGCAACGGCGACGCTGCGACGATGTGTGTGTGTGTGTGTGTGTGTCTTTTTGCTGCACCTCTTTCTATTTCCCCTTTGCCTTTCTCTTCTCCGCTCTGTGCGCAGATCTGCTCACCGACTACAGCCACGCAACTCTACTGCTGTTGCTGCTCGCACGTGTACGCGAAAAACGATGATGATGGTATGGCGCGTGTGGAGACGGAGTTGTTGTGTGGATGCAAAGATTCCGGTGTGCACTGGCGCCCAGTCGGCGAGAGCAACTGGACTGCGTGTCGTACTGATAAGAAGCCAGACTCTC
The DNA here is from genome assembly GCF_000209065.1 of Trypanosoma cruzi. Lineage (NCBI taxonomy): Eukaryota > Euglenozoa > Kinetoplastea > Trypanosomatida > Trypanosomatidae > Trypanosoma > Trypanosoma cruzi. Next base: position 288,946 of record NW_001849564.1, read on the forward strand.
AAGATCTAACGGAAGAGGAGGCTTTCAATGCGATAGTCGGCGATTTTGCGGCGAGGAGCTGCTCGGATTACGGCGGCACGAATAATTCTGTAGGAACGGAGGAATATATGACTCCTGACCTCCACTGGCTCAGCCGGCCACCTCAACGTGGTGCCAGGGTCTAGTACTCTTTGCTAGAGAGGAAGCTAAGCGCCTACTGCCCATCCGCTGCACGCGGAGAGGCAGGAGACGCCGCACAAACGGGTCGGAAGGGCACCAGATGGAGCCATTTACATGGCTGCCCGCGGAGCGGTATTTCTATCCGCTGCTGAATTCCATCGGCGCTTATCAGCGCTATACATACCGTTTGCGTGCCGTATGTGACGCGCAACGACAAAAGCTACTGCTAAGCGGAGACATTGAGCAGAACCCAGGCCCCATAGCAGTACTCCAGATGAACGTTTCTTGCCTCACGCCGTCAAAACTCGCAACATTAATGGCGCAAGGAGCAGACATAATAGCCATCCAGGAGACTTGGAAGTCGTCAGAGCAGATCGCCAGCATGCACACAGGAGATTACGTGCTCTATGCACAGTCGCGCATCGGCAAGGGAGGCGGTGTGGCGGTGCTGGTGCGGAAAACTCTCCGCTCCAAGCGTATACCTCTCACCATCCCCCAGCATGACACCAGCCTTGAAGTGGTGGTGGTCCGGGTTGCTCTGGACCAGAACCGTGGTCTTATTGTAGCGAGTGCCTACATGAGACCACCACCGCAAGTAACGCAATCCTTCAGGCGGTTAGTAAACTGCCTTCCAGCCTCGTCGCCGCTCCTGCTGTGCGGGGATTTCAACATGCATCACCCACAGTGGGAGCCATTCTTGGAGACTTCTCCAAGCGAGGTTGCTGCAGAATTTTTAGAACTGTGCACGGATGCGGGACTCACCTTGGTTAACACCCCTGGTGAGATCACGTATGCCCGTGGCACAAGAGAACGATCCTGTATCGATCTGACATGGTCAAAGCATTTGACTGTGTCGGATTGGTCAGCTTCCGTGTCGCCGCTTAGTGATCATTATATGCTGACATTTACGCTGCATCAGGCATTTAAGGACACCATACCTTCGGCACCTAGGATATTCTACAGTTGGGGGAAGTGCAAGTGGGATTTATTCATCAGGGACTTCGACGCACAACTTCCGGCATACGACTATAAAAAGCAGTCCACCGGCATTAAGGCTTTCACGAGAGCGCTTATAACTTCGTATCGACGACACTGCCCCCGCGGCATGCACAAGGACGGTCCCAGGCTTTGGGACGACACTCTCATGGAGGCAGAGCGGATGGCTACCGACAGCAAGGCCCGCTATCTACAGTCGCCGACGCCCGACCGTGAGGCAGAAATGCAACGGACAAGGAGTCAATTCTTCCTCCTGCTCCGAGAGCGCTTGCGCAACACGTATCTACGCCGCATCAGCAAGTTAAATCCAGGCGAGCCACTCGCATGGAAATACATTTCCGGACGAAAAAAGGCATCACTTCCATCTCCCACATCAATTTTATTAGGAGATGGTCAACACACTTATAAAACAGCAAGGAGAGCAGCGAATGCTCTCAATCGCATCTTTCTTCCATTTCACCCCTCTCACAAGGCAGTTAGGTTTTCCAGAGGCATCAACAGACAGAGTACATCCTTGAACATTAATGCTTCTTTTCTTTTTGGGCAGCAGAACAACAGCGAGTCTGCTGCCTCATTTACTTCAGGTTCTTCACTCTCATCTAGTTCTGAGCCACAGGATAAAAACGAAGCTGCCACCACATCTGGTTTAGTTGCTCATCTTCACTCCCCTCTTGATGCACCTTTTAATCGTACGGAACTGCTTGCTGCGCTACGTAATACGCCGTATGGCAAGGCCCCCGGACCGGATGAAGTCCACAGTGAGGCACTGCGACATATTTCGTCAAAGGGCCTCCGATTCCTTCTTCGTTGCATTAACCACAGCTGGACGACCGGTACGATTCCGGTTGAGTGGAGACGCGCTACCATCGTTCCACTCTTAAAACCCGGTAAGTCACCGGAACTGCTTGAGTCGTATCGACCCATCAGCCTTACCTCCATTGTGAGTAAGGTTGCTGAGAAAATGGTACTGAAGAGATTGCTTTGGGTGTGGACGCCGCACCCCCACCAGTATGCATATCGTAGTATGCGTACTACGACGATGCGGCTGGCACACCTGATACACGAAGTGGAGCATAATAGAAATCATTATTTCCAAGTGAGCCTTCCCAAGAAGAGCGGTATTGGCAATCAACTCCACTACAGACCCCATCGGACCCTGCTAGTGTTGGTTGACTTCAGCAAGGCTTTTGGCTCCATAGATCATCGAGTCCTCAGTCGCTTGCTGGCTAATATTCCGGGGGTGAATTGTAGAAGGTGGCTTAGAAACTTTCTATGTGGTCGCTACGCGAAGACACGAGTTGGCCACAGACACGGCGATCGGCGTCCCATGCTGCGAGGAGTTCCTCAGGGGTCCGTGCTGGGACCGTATTTGTTCTCCCTTTACGTACACCCACTTCTCAATCTGCTGAACAGCTTTGCGGGTGCCACAGCAGACATGTATGCGGACGACCTCTCTATTATCGTTAAGGGGCAGTCCCGGGAAGACGCCATTCCCACTGCCAACATGGTTCTTCAAAAGCTGCATGCGTGGAGTCAGGAAAATGGCCTGGCCATCAACCCGTCAAAGTGTGAAGCTGCTTGGTTCACACTTTCCACGCACACGGAGTCAGATTATGATCGTGAAGGAAAGTGGCCGCTGGTAGTGGCTGGATGTCAAATCCCAGTCATGACCATGGGGGCATCGCGAACTACGAAGCTTCTCGGCATGGATCTCGATCCACGACTGACGCTAAATGTGGCGGCCTCCAAGCAATGCGCTGCCACTTCGCAACGGATATCGCTGCATAGCGCACAAAGAGGCGGGACCATCTCCACATGACCTACGCACGTTCGTCATTGGATACGGTGCTTCCAAATTACGCTATGGCAGCGAGCTCATATGGGCAGTAGCGACGGATTCAGCGAAGAATGAGGTGCAGAAGACGTACGCAACTCTAGCACGCATTGTCAGCGGAGTTCCGAGCACTGTCGACCCGGAATCCGCACTGCTGGAGGCTAATATGCCGCCGCTCCACGTCCTTTGCCTGCGCGCGCGGCTCTCAATATTTGAGAACACACGCGCATGCCAGATGGACTGGATGCGGAGACCCCCGCCTGAGCCACCGCCTCGCGCTGGTTTCCGCATCTCGCCATTATCTCGGGACGAGCTATATGCCTTCGTAGACGCATACGCAAAGGACTATGGCATCACCGAGAGCTCACCACGCGAAGAGCGGTTCTTTCGCAGCTCCATTCCTCCCTGGTTTGCGGCCTCCGCACACCGGGTCACCATCGGTGTGGAACTTCCGATAGACCACTCAATAACTGACGAGGAAGAGCTGATACGGGAAAAGCGCAGAGTCAGCGAAGAGGCTCTAGCGCTGCACAGCCATCGTTCGTGGATACTTGCGACCGATGGCGGTGTCGACGTTCCCAAGTCAGCAGGGGTTGGAATACTGCTTTCATCCCCCAACTCATCGGAGATAATAGAAAAGGCCAGCATAAACTGCGGTGCACGCCCATGCAGCTACAGGACGGAATCCCGTGCGCTGCTTCTAGCCCTAGAGAAGCTGATGATCCCTCGTATCCAGCACAGGCATAAAACCCTGCTTGTGGTTACGGACAGTCAGTCTCTTCCAGCGGCTCTAAACAAGGGCCCGCTCAGTCAGACAGACTGGACGGAGGATCAGATCTGGCAGCGTCTCTTGACACTGACGTGTGCTGGCTGACCCGTGCACCTGCAGTTTTGTTACGGACATTGCGGAGTACATGCTAACGAGCTTGCAGATCAGTATGCGACGCAGACTATGGAAAGTGGACAATACACGGAGCAAGGAATCACACCTTTATGGCATACGGATCTGCTGACATGTTTTACTACCCAGCTCACCAACAGGTGGCGTAGTACCATTCGTCAAGACACTCATCGCTACTTGCTTTGCGGCACAAGGCCATCAGATCTCAGCGGTAAGGACCTGATCACTCAGGAAGTTCTACACCGTCAGGAACTGGTTCACCTCGCAAGGGCAAGGTGCGGGGAATCTGAGCTCTGGGGCCGACTATACTGGGCTGTGAGAGATTGCACAAACCAATGCCGATTCTGCAACATCTCACCGGAACAGTCTGCATATATGCGCTCTAACAACGATCCAACTGCACCGGGGACGGACACTGTTCCCCCGTCGGCGAGGGAGGAAGACGTCTCTCCAGTAAGGAGACGGACCCTCACACGCCGTCGGAAGGAGAAATGTCCGCGCTGTGATTCTACATTGACGGGATTCTCGGGTCTCGTCAGTCACTGTCGGTCATTTCATCCGGAACATCCTCCACCGCTTCCCGAGCTCAAATGCGATTTCTGTGACATGGTTTTCCCCACACGGAGAAGCACCGCACCGCAAAGAAGTCGCTGCGCACACAACCCAGAAGCCACACGACATCTAAAGAGAGGTGCCAGGCGGCGATCTCTGCTGCCGCAGGATCAGCCAGCTTCCACAAGCACGCCAATCGGCCCGCAGGAAACCTTGCATCATCTGCTTCTAGAATGTCCAGGCACCTTGGCTGTGCGTCAACGGCTGGGCATTGAACAGGACCTTCGCCTCGGAAAGTTCTCTCAATGGCAGTTGCTTCATAGCAGGAAAGTTTTGTCGTTGCTCGAACACCTCTTCGGCACTCAGATGGCATTGTATAGCTAGACGCGTTGGTAAGAGTAGAAAAAAAAACGACAACCCGCGCACCGTCACGTCTTCGTGAAGTCGACGGCAGCCTCAGCAGCTCTGCGTGGGTGTGTGCCCCGCTGCTGCTCGCCGTATCCGCGCTGGCGTACACCGCTCTGGGCTGAAGAGGTGTATGCGGGCTGTGCGTGCCAGCACTCAACCGCGGGGATTTGTGCGCGTCTACTGCGTTCCGATGTAAATAAATAAGATAAAATAATGATTGTGTTTTGCTTCACATGCTTCCGCTGCCCTGCTGTGTGCTCCGTTTTGCTGCTCCCTGTATCCGTCACGTTGAACGCATCCCAGACACACTCATACGCATGGCACGCACACGACTGTTTGCGTGGAATCACATTTGAGGATGGGTGCATGCACACTGGAGACATTTGGGTGCAATTTTTTGTTTTTTGTTCTTTTAGTGTTTTTCTTGTTGTTAAATTATTACGGGGCGTTGTGCATTTTTTGACTTTTGTTGGTTTAATGTTTCACATTGAATGCATGCTGCTGCCGCTGGTGGTTTTTTACTGTGACTTGTCTCTCCTTTTGCTTTTTCACCCTGCGTTGACGGGATGTTAGTTTGTGCTGAAGGCTACACGCAAGTGACAGGAGTGATGGCGATGATGATGACTGGCCGTGTGCTGCTGGTGTGTGCCCTCTGCGTGCTGTGGTGCGGTGCCGGCGGTAGATGTGACGGGGAGGACACGGCACTTGTTGTCGCTTCGCCTGGTGGTCGTTCGAACGACGGTCAAAGCGGGCCGGGACCAGCACCACCTTCACCGACAGGAATACGCACATCAGGTCCAGCATCAATAGTACCAGAGAGTGAAGGATCACAAAAAATAATTGCAGGAACGTATTCAGAAGGAAGGGGAGAAAAAAATTATCAAGACGAAGATGGAGAAGAGGAAAGCGTTGCAGAAGACGGTGAAAATTCGAGACATCACGAAGGGCTTTCAGAGCAGCCAACGCAACAAGAAGTATCTCACGAAGAAACTCCAGAAGGAAAAGGATTGAAAGAAAGACTAGAAGAAAAAGATGTGTATCCACCAGGAGAGGAAGTAATAAAAGGGGCACAACAGTCACAATCGCAACAACCACCGCCACAACAATTGCAGGTACAAATAACAGCACCGGCAGGAAGAGAAGGCACAACTGCAGCAACAGGGCCAGCACGACCACCAGCACCCGCAGAACCACCATCAATGGATGGAAGTCGAACAATAGAACCAACAGATTCACGGAGTCCATCACAAGAATCGCATGATAAGTCACCGCTACTAACCAAAACGGAGTCCAGTGCACCTGATCCGCCTTTAAAAGATGCTTTCCCAGAGCAACATGGTCAAGAAACAACCACACCGGATTCGGTGATGAGTGCACCTGCAGGACGTCAAGCGAGAATTGCAACACCATCTACTTCTACAAATGACAGTGGTGAAGCCCAGAGTAAGGCGGATGGGAATGACGCTCAACGGCCCAACCCAAACGAATCACACGACGAATCCGATTCTGGCAAAACCAAAGTTCCCACAACACTCAGTGAGGCAGCAACACAAGCAACAGAAACAGTCGCCGCCACCCAAACAAACCATACGAAGACTATAGGCGACAGTGACGACAGCACCGCGGCCTCCCACACCACCTCCCCTCTTTTGCTTCTTCTTGCTGTTGTTTCGTGTGCGGCTGCTGCTGCGGTGGTGGCCGCGTGAGAGTGAGGGAGAGAGAGCCGTGCACCGCCCGCACACACACTCGTCCTTCTCTCACTCTCTCTGTGTGTGTCCCCTTGCATGGACTTTCGCCCTCACCTCACCCCACGCAGCACACACATAATGTGCCCATTGTATATATGCATGCACACCCATGCAGGCCGTTGGTGCTCTCTTTTGCACGACACGCACCGCTGCCGTCCTGCCCGGCTGCATGGGCGGAGCACCGTAACTGTTTCTGTTTTGTTTTTATTGCATTGAGTGGGCGACCTCTCTCTCTCTCTCCCTGTGTGTGTGTTTTGCTTTACGGGAGCAATGAGAGTGTGTGTGCGCTGGTCGTCCCACGCTTCGGCTTTTTTATTGTTTTTTTTTGTAATTTTTAAAATATTTTTCGGTTTGTTTTAAAATTCTTTTTTTATTTTTATGTGCTTGTTGCTTTTTTTCACATCCCTCTTTTTTTGCTTTTGGGGGCAATCACTGTGGACGTTCTTTTTTCTTTTCTACTCTTCCCTCTTTAATTGTTGCTGCACTCTTCCTGTGAGGGGTGCCGTGTGTTCCCGCCCAACTGCTCCACTCGCACACCCACCGACACGCTCATGACGACGGCCCTGTGCGCCTCGCCTGCTGCACGCATGAGGAGGGGCCGCGACGAACGGCGCGCTGAGGGAGCCGTGACGTGTGGGCGTGCGACGAGGGCCTGTGGGGCGGAGCACACATTTCTTCCCTCTTGTTTTGTTTTCTTGCGGCCAGGGCGGGCAGACACCCGCAGCGCCACACACACAGCCACACCCTGCCGCCGTGTTTTTTGTTTTTCTTTTTCTTTTGCTGCGCTCACTCTCCCGATGGAGTGACGCGACCGCCGTCATGTCTGCGTGCTTCTCTCAGTCCCCACACACACGAGTGACTGTGCTCTGCGGGCCGCACTCACGCGCCGATGGGAGGGCTGAGGGGAGCAGCAACACGCAGATGACCCCGCGAAATATAAACGATGTGCGGACACACAGAGGGTCGGATGGTTGAAAGACATTTAAATACCTTTTAATTTTATTTGCGGGCAAAATATGCAGACAGTTTGGTGTGGCCACACGGCAGCCAGCTGCCTTTTGTTAATTTGTGCGGAGCAGTAATGGACGATTTCTTTTTCATTTATAATTATTTTGTGTGATGGGGCTTGTGTAGGATGAAGGGGAAAGCTTTTTTTTGTTTTGAATAAATGTTGTGTGAATTGCCGCTGCTTGGGCTGCAGTGCAGTCATGAGTTTGGGCGGTCTTCTTCTTGTTGCTTCTGCCATGCAACTCCGCTGTACATTTTTTGTGCGTCCCTCCACATACACTGCTCCTTTTTTCTACTTCTTTGCTTTGCTTTCTGCAGACACACATAACCACACACACACAAGATGCACATTGCAGTGGATTTGGATGCCCCCTTTGTAGTGCATGCTGGCGGTTGCGTGTGGCTGCTGCTTCTTCCGTGGGCATGAGGAGAAGGAGGAGGAGGGAGAGGGAGCGCGCACCGCGAGTCACTCTTCCTGCGGGTGTGATGCGCGCGGTGGGCTGCGACCGCTGTGGAGGGCCGCTTCTCTTTGGTGTGCGCTTCCCCGCCGTTGTGCCGTGCGTTTGCGCATGTCATTTGTTATGCGCGTGCGCGCTGGGCATGTTTTTCCGAGGCGTTGGGCGGCTGCCACCTTTCTATGGCGGTTTGTGTGAGTGGACACGTGCGGATGGGGGCAGGGCGTATGGAGTGAAGGAATGGCGTGAGGAAAGGGGAATTTGATTCGGATGGTATTTGGACCAGATTCATTTGGCTGCGGTGTACACATGCACGACGGATGTGTTTCCGCATAATGGGGGAGGATGCGACAGGATTTTCCGAAGTGGCCCGTCAATGCAATATGGGTTTTATAGCATCGAGGCACAGTGGTCTTCCTGCAATGGCTGGTGACGGCCCCTAGTGGACCGGTGTATTTATGCTGCTGCTGCTGCTCGAGGAGGCGTAGAAGCGCGAGTTGAGGTGAGCGGCGGAAGGGCCGCACATCTCGCAGTGATGGTCGTCGTTGGCCCACCGGGTGCCTCTGAAGGTTTTGTTGGATGCAGCGTCCTTATGCCCGTCTCCGGATGGCGGCATCCCTGATGCAGCCAAGGGACGGGGCTGGGAGCGACTGTGAGACGCAAGCACGTGTGGATGTTTTGAGCGGCCGGCGCACCGCACGCTGAGCGCATGGCGCGGTGAGGACCGGATCCAGAAAAGGGACACCGCGTGGGACGTCAATCTTCGCTGCAGCGACCGCCACCGAATTCGGATTTGCTCGCACCTTCTGCGGTCCCTCTTCCTCCCTCACTTCTGTGCCGAGGACTGTGCCGCGGGATCCAGCAGCGCGATGTTTGGCCGCAGGAGCATGGCTCGAACAAATGATTTGTGGGAGGGGGATGTGCACTGCGACGATACGAAGGAAAAAAATAGTTGCGAGACGACCACCACCACAAGACCGGAGTGAAGTTGTGTTTTGTCCACTTGCGCGAGGGCAGCCTGCCACCTGGTCGGTTGGGAGGATTATTATTTTTTTTTTTGCGTCGTTGCGCTCTCTTTTTATTCCGCTGCGTTTTCTTGCGGACCTGCGAAGGGAGATTTGCAAGAAGTTCCTGCGAGGCGTCCGTGCCGTCGTCGGAAAAGCGGATTCCCCCTTAAGAAACGCTACTTTATAAATTTGTTTTGGGCGGGGAGTTCCTGTCGATTCACTGCGACTTTGTTTTGCGGATTTGATGCGTGTGTTTCCGAGCGGTTCGGTCTGTGCTCCCAGTCCACTCGGATGTGGTGTGCGCGTCGACGTGAAGGTGCCTGCCAGTCGTTTTATTGCCTCCCCCTGTGGCTGCCTTCCTCCCTTCCTGAGGTCCTGCGGCCTCCTGACAAGATGTTTTGGAGAAGGCGTTGCCGCTCTTATCGTCCATGGTATTTTGATTCTGGTGTCGCGGTCAGGAGACATTGAACGAGAGGGTTTGCTGCCCTCCTGTTTTATTTGTCCTCTCTGCCTGACGGCCAGTTCTACACAAGCGTGCTCCTCGGCACCTCAGTTGGTGCTGGCGGGTTTGCTCACAGTTGTCACTGGCAATCGCATGCGCCAACTCTTCACTGCTCCTTTTCAGTGTCGCATTTTTTTATTGATTGACGGACGCCATTCTGTCCGGCGTGCTACCTTGATTGGATTGTGTGGGACTGCTCGCCAACGCCATCGGAGAAAACAGGCTGACTTTTTACGTGTTTAAATGCCGTCTTGCGCGCAGGTATTTTTTTTACATTTTCCGTTGGGCACTCAAACAGCGAGGAGTCCGGAGCTATGCGTGCGTGGAATTCTTCCTGCCATGTGGACTGCGGGCAACACCGAGGGGATGCCAATTTGACTCCGCATAGTTGTTGTGTCTCTTTGCGGTGTTGGCAGGGAAATTTCGTACAGCCTGCTACTGCCGGTGTGTCCTCAAATGTTGTCACTCCATGCGAATAATGTGCTTCAGCGAATGAGGTGTTGATTGGGTTTGTGTGCACTCTGATTGTGTTTGCTACTTTGTGCGGGCACGCAATACTTGAGTGGTGGGAAAATGGAGCGGGGCGATGCATGGCTGCGTCTCGCCCATTGTTCACTGCACGATGGCGTGGTGCGCATTGTGGTGCTGACTCTGCGATGTGACTGCGGTCTCCTGTGCGACAATGGTGGTGGGTGGAGGAGAGTGTTGACCCGCTGCGTGACGGTGGGATCGTGTTCTCTTTTTATCCTTTCGTGAATGTGCACACTCATTACTGGTGTCGGTGATGGGGCAAACAGACCGACAAAGTGAATAAAGCAAAATAAAAAAGAGTATAATGTGGCGGTGTTGGGGTTGGTTGGACATTGCGTTGCTGCGGGGGCGGTGGGCCTCGGCTGCTTCACCGACAGGCGTTGCAGTGCGGCTACGTGGCGCACCGACCACCGAGCCGTGCGAGTGCCACGCCCAACGCCATTGGGACTGCGGGACAAAACAGCCGCGACTGTCCTTTGGAGCCAGCGGCACCTGTTGGCCGCAGTTGGGCGGTGCGAGTGGGATGCTTCACCACACGGGTGTTGTGATGGCACATCGCCGCGGCTCTTGTGATGGTTCCGGCGCTGCAGCTCGACATGTGGCGGGGAGTAAAGTGTGGCCGCAGTGGACCATGAGCAGCACCAACATGAGGCTGAGTGATTTCCTTTGGAATTATGTTGGCGGCAGGGCGGCCGTTGATGAAAGACTACAATGTGACGATGGAGATGTTTTTTCAGGAGCCGGATGATTACGTACATGACCAGCGGCTTCTTGAAGAAATTCTTAACTTAACTGCGCACCAAGCGCTGGAGGCCATTACTAAGCCTCTTCACGAAGGTGTGCTCTCTTTCGGGCAACGTAGGGACTATGAAAGAAAAGGATACGATTACTCCTCTTTCAAGGGAACACCAACCGGAGTACTCACGCAGGTACCGACAGAAGCGAGGCGGGAGGCAGCGGAAAGGCTAAGACGAACGCAAGAAATGAAGTTTACCATTTCCACTAATATCGAAGACGTACTGTTCAAAGGAGGAGTTCGCGTCAATGAAATGAGGCTGAACGACTTTCTTACGATGGAACTGGACGGCAGGGGCGTTGCGGACACCAATCGGGATGTCTTGCCGGAGGAGTTTTTCAAGGACCCCACGAAGTATATCCCTGATAAAGGAGCGTTGAACGAAATGCAGGCATCCGGTCATTATTTGAGTATGAAGCGAGCTGTGAAGGGTGAAGTGATCTTCGACGAGGATATACGCAAGCTATGCGATAAGGGTGTCAACAACCTACCGGGGTGGTCATTAACTGCTGCGGAGGTAAAAGCAACTGTTCATAACTCCAACAAACATTTCTTGGATGCAGCTGCCGAGGATGCGAGGAACCCAACGAGGACGAGCACACCGATGAAACTGGAGGGATTGTATGAGTCTCTGCACAATGCGAGGTGGAGCCATGCGGTGGAACTTCCGGACGGCGTGGAGCGAAAGAAAACGGGGACGGGAATGGGGGTGCATGAGGGGAAGCCAGAACAGTCATGGTCGTACAAGAAAGCTGACGACGCTATCGAAAAGAATGACGCTGTGCAGCAATTCGGTGCGGCACCTCCCGTGCTGATGGTGCTCACCTCGGAGAGGGGATGGCCGTACTCGTGGCATACGATACAGGATCTTCCTAAGGACGTTTTTGTAAACTGTGAGGTGGATCGAGCGTGGCAGACCGTCAAGGGCGATGTAACCGCGTGGTTCAGTCCTCACGGTGTGACCGACTTTGAGCCCAAGCGACGTGTGCTGATGGGGACGCCCGGGATCGGGAAATCGGTGGCTGCCGGCTCGTACCTCCTCTACCAGCTGCTGCACTGCGGTGTCGAGAAACTCCCTGTGGTTGTCCACTGTTTTGGTGGAGGAGATGCGTACGTGTCTGACAAGACCACCAGAGCGGTGACAAGATGCAGCGATGAGGGCATGTGCATCTCGGAGTTGAGAAGTTTGAGGGGGCACGGGAGGAATGTGTATATTATCTACGATGTGGCAAAGGAGGGAACGCCGCCACCGAGACATTTTGCGCCTACTTCTGGATGGAGCATGATTGCGGTGTCATCCCCAGAGGTAGCCAACTATGATGAGTGGGAGAAGCAGCTACAAGCCGCGAGAATCATCGTGAATTGCCCCGACGAGGTGGATGTGAAGGCGATGTGCGCCCGGATAACGCGTGGCGGGACCAAAGAGAAACAGGCGGAGTGCTGGAAAGAGGTCAAGAACACATGTATCTTTTGGGACCGATTCCACGTCACGTCTTTGATGAGGAGGCGTTTAATGGACGCTGTGGAGCGGTGAAGTTTGCATTGCAATCGATCAACGAGGTAACTATGAAAGAGTACTTTTCACGGGGAGGTGAGTCGCCATGGTACTCTGAGGATCCGTCCCACAGGCTTGTGAAAGTTGTTCGGGAAACATACGCAGGCGGTGTGATCCTTTTCAATGCACCGATATCTGCTTGCCTCGAGGAACGGACATTGGAACGCCTCCCAAGTGTAGCAGAATAAATTAGCTTTTGAGGCTGATGTTGGCGTCGAAGGATAATATTTTGCCGATGTTTTTTGGATGGCTTGCTTTGAAATCGTTCACGGAGAGTGCCTTTGCCAAGGCAATAGCGACGAAACCCACGGAGTTTGAGCCGCCAACAGGACGTCAAGCGAAGCCCTGCGTCTTGAAGTTGGCCCTGAATTGCATCCCAAGGGAGATGAAGGTTTGCTGCCGAGTGAATATGAAAAAACGACCCGTAAAATGAAGCACGGGGTGCTGCACACACCGTGGGCCACAAACTCTTCGCTGGTGGACGCCTTTTTTTTTCTCGGAGTCCAATCCAATGACGGTGGTTGGGCTGCGGATGGCTACGGCGGGTGGGCGCCACACCACCGCCAGCACTGTGGGGCAGTTCACTGAGTGC
>NW_001849564.1:302089-304608 GCF_000209065.1 Trypanosoma cruzi
GCATCCGCCCCGTTGCGGAGAGCATTGAGACCGGCCATGGAAAACCGTCAAGGGACTTAGACACGGCTGCTCCCCAGAAGCATCCGTCGCCAGAGGAGAGGGAATTCGCTTCAGGTGCCACGACGGCAACGGTGTGCTCTTGCCCAGCGACACCGCGGGTGCGCCGCAGGAGGCGGAGAAGAAGCGCGATCTTCCGGACATCGAGGATGTGGCCGCCGATGGTGTGACGTCTGTTGTGGGACAATCATTATGAGATGAGGCCGCCAGCGACAAGGCCGGTGGCGGTGCCACAGCCACGGGACCCAAGGGCCCTGATGCCGCTGATGCCGCGCAGGGCGCCGTGGACCCTCCGCCGAGGGAGGATGAAGCGGCGGTGGTGCGCGGGGGTTGGGAGGCAGACATGAAGGACGCCCCGCCTCCGATCCACGGCAGTAACACTGCGGCTGCTGCTTGTCCCTTTCCGCTGATTCTTCTGCTTGCCGCTGCCGCCGCGGTGCCAACACTCAGCAGTGGGTGCAAGAGAGAAAGGCCTATATCAACTGGCATGTTCCTGTCAGTATATACATACGCTCTGCTTTTCTGTATAATTTGTACCAGGTACATGCTGTATGCACTCTCCCTCTTTTGTCGGTCGCTGATGTGGCGGCACCACGCTTGTATTATGGGTTGGGATAAGAAATTGTTTGGCTTCTTCTGAGGGATACTGTGGGGTGTTTGTGTGCGTGTACGAGGGATCTGTGGGTTTTGATTTCCCTATTTTTGTTTACCTGCTTTGGCATTGTGTAATGGTACTTCCCTTCTCCATTATGTGTGTTCTGAAGTGTTGCTAGGGCACCGGGAGCGGATGCCTGTTGATGCACACCGTGCATTATGCGCTACATTGGTGGGAGGGGAGACTGACATAACTGGCGGGATTCAGTAAGGCGCATTTTGCCCACGGACCCTGCAGCCGCAGCAGCCTGAGTGGCGCTTTGCATATGGACGTGTGGATTGTTTCTCTCTTGTGAGGCCTTTTCTACTGCGTGTCATTTTCCGCTCGGGTACCGTGCCCGTGGCAGCAGCGGCGGCATCAAAAGAGCATTGCGTGTTTGGAGAGTCCTTGATTGAGTGCCTGTCTTACTTCTCTGTTCTGTCGATCGATTGTACCGTGTGCCGGCCAAACGGTTGACATGACGTTCTTCTGACGGCGGGGTCCACGTGACATGATGTTGCGTCGCGTGCTTTGTTGCGGGTGTGTGATTTCAGCAACGGTTTTTGGGCGGTTGCCTGTTGGGTCGTTGAGGGCGGCGTGGCGACGGGTGTGGATGGACCCGATTGTGAGCCGTGGCTGTTCGTGCGGGGGAGCCGCGGGAAGGAGGAGGCAGCGGAGCGATGGACTCACGAGGAGTGCGGTAGCGTGCAGCCATGAAGATTGGCGACAGGGTACTCACTGCCGCTGTGAGTTGCCGTGTGTGGTGTTTGTTTCTGTTATTATTGCTTTCGTTGTTGGATGTGGCCGCTGTGGGGGAAGACTTTTTTTTTGCTTTTCTTTTTCACGCCGGTTTGGCATCCTTTTCTGCACCGGCATCACTGTGTTCCTGCCGTACTGTTGCGTCCTCTTTCCCTTCCATTTTTGGGGCAGCTGCGGGTGGGTTTTACATGCCGTGGAGTTGTGTGCCGTGCTGTCCGGTGTTTCATTGTTGCCTGTTCTTCCTGCGTGCACGCGTCCCCCATGGTCATGACAACAACCCTCATGCAAACGCTACTCCTCCTTTTCCATGCTGCTGATGTGTGTGTGTTCTTCTCATCCTCCTCTCTTTGTCCCTCCCTAGACTGAATGTGCAGCCGTGATGATGATGACGATGACTGGCCGTGTGCTGCTGGTGTGTGCCCTCTGCGTGCTGTGGTGCGGTGCCGGCGGTGGTGAACCATCTGAAACACCTTCTCCAGCTCCTCCGGATACACCGCACGAAAAGAACCCTCAAAAAGAAGAAGAGGCCTTCGTTGGCACTGGACAAGGTGTCAAAAATGATGAACCGGAAATACCACAAGCACCTGCACCAAAGGCGTCAGAATCACCGGTAGTGTCAGCGGAATCATTACAGGCACAACAATCCGGAGGAGGAGCATCAGTAACGGCAAGTGCAACGACGGACAACAAGGATCAAAATGCAAAAGAAGATAAAAAGGAGGAAGAAGCTAAGGATGACGACGAAGACGAAGAAGAGGAAGAGGAAGAAGAGGAACAAGAAGATCGTGACAGTATACCTGATGGTCGTGAAGAGGAGACGGAAGTAATAATATCAGAGCAAGAGACAGAACAAGACAAAAAAAACGCAGGTAATCAGGCACCAACGGAGACACCTGGAGGTCCAACCAATAACGAAGAAATAAAAACAGCAACAACGCAAGTGAATGGACAGCCCAGCCCTGAGGATTTAGGGGATGTGAAACAATCAGAAGAAGTCCAAGGCGAAAAGGACTCAAACCACAATCCACAAACAAAGAGCGTTGCCTCCATCGCAGCCAAACAACAGAAT
>NW_001849564.1:304708-315086 GCF_000209065.1 Trypanosoma cruzi
CCTTTTTGAAAAACACACAGCCCTTCCACCTCGGCGTGTGTATGGTTGGAATAAATGATTGTTGCTGCAGTGGCATGCTGTGCACCCCACTGGCGTGTCTAATGTGTTTCCCTGTGCTCTTCTCCCCATTTATGACACACACACTTGAAAAGGAAAGCAAACAAGCGCGAATCGCTACTGTGAAATTCGAAGGCACTGAAAGAACCAACAGCACACACACCGCCCACACACACATATTTATATGCTCTCACGTGTTGCAGCTGTGAAGGCACCCCGCACACACAACCGTCGCCGTGTGACCGGATCCCGCGGAAGGAGGAGGGAAGGAAGAGAGAGTGAGCCGCAGAGGCCCAACATGTCCCGGCGTGTGTTTACTTCCACGGTGCTCCTCCTCTGTCGTGATGGTGTGCTGCGGCACTGGTGGGGCTGCGGCTTCTGATGGGAAGCCATCTGAACCAAATTATAAATGGAAGGACGTCAAGAGTGAGGATGGTGTAACTGTGAACTCGTTGGGTGTTCCCGGCCTTTTGAAAGTGGGGAGTGATGTATTTGCCGTTGCCGAGGCGCAGTGCAAGAAGGATGGAAAATATTTTACTGGCATTGCATCCCAACTTCTCTCGATGGATAAGGGTAAAGAAAAGGAGGAGGTGCTGAAGGATGCCAGAGTGACACAAGTTCTGGAAGAAGTCACTTCCTCAGAGGGGGAGAAGGAAGTAGATGTGAGCCGACCAACAACAGTTGTGAATGGAAGTGATATTTACATGCTGGTTGGAAAAAACAGCCGGACACTTCAAGCTGGCGATCAGGCAATTGGCTGGGGACTCATGCTGGTGAAAGGGCACGTCAGTGGTGAGAACCAAAGGGATAAAAGAATTTATTGGAACGATACTTACGCCATTCCGTGGACTTACAAAGGCAACCAACACAGTATCCTGAAGCGGCTGATCGGCAGTGGTGGATCGGGTCTTAAGATGAATGACGGTACGCTTGTGTTCCCGGTGGAAGGGAAGAAGGAGGTCGACACACAAGAGGATGGAAAGACCGTTTCGCTGGTCCTATACTTGCAGGGTACTGAGAGCTGGACATTGTCAAAGGAGGTGCCTGCCGATGGCTGCAGTGTTCCCTCCGTCGTGGAGTGGGAGAAGGATAAACTCATGATGATGACTGCATGTGATGATGGCCGCCGCAGGGTGTACGAGTCCGGTGACAAGGGGACAACGTGGACTGAAGCGCTCGGGACACTCTCGCGCGTGTGGGGCAACAAACACGAGGGAAATGAGAAGGGCGTAAGGAGCGGGTTCAGCACAGCGACTCTTGACGGTGTTGAAAATGATAATAAGAAGAACGTGATGCTCGTTACTCTGCCGGTGTATTCCGAGAATGTAGAAAAGGGCGTACTCCATCTTTGGCTGACGGACAATACGCACATTGCCTATATTGGGCTGGTATCCGAGGAAGATGAAGAAGAGATTACCGCCAGCTCCCTGTTGTACAAAAGTGGTAAAGGTAATAATGAGCAGAATGATGAGTTGATTGCACTGTACGAGAAGAAGAAGGGCGATGGGGATACACCATCACCCGGTATGGTCTCTGTGCTTCTGACTGGGCAGCTGAAGCGGGTGAAGGAGGTGCTGACGACCTGGAATAATGTGGACCAAAGCGTTTCCCAGCTGTGCCCCCCAAGTGCTGAGAAGGACCGTCCAACTGAAAATGACTGCAGCGCTGTTAAGATCACGGATGGGCTGGTTGGCTTTTTGTCCGGCAACTTCTCTGGTAACACATGGATGGACGAGTACCTCGGGGTGAACGCCACAGTAAAGAACAATGATGATGGGGCGGCAACGGGGTATGCGGATGGAGTGACGTTCCAGGGAGCGTGGGCGGAGTGGCCTGTTGGCAGGCAAGGGGAGAATCAGCTGTACCACTTTGCGAACTACAACTTTACTCTTGTGGCGACAGTGACCATCGATGGTGTGCCGAAGGGGGGTTCTATTCCAATGATTGGTGCGAAGCTGAATGACAGTGAGAATACAGTACTCCTGGGACTGTCATACGACAAAGAGGGGAAGTGGATATTACTGTGCGGTGGCAAAACGAACAAGGAGCACAGCAGCGATTGGGAGCCACAGACACAGTACCAAGTGGCCATTGTGCTACAGAACGGCAACCAGAGCTCTGCGTACGTCGATGGTCAGCCTGTGGGTGGGGATGAACAGTGTAAATTGGAAACTGCGGATTCTAAAGAGATCTCCTACTTCTACATTGGAGGGGATGGAAGCAGCGCAGAGGGCCAAGAAGGCGTGCCTGTGACGGTGACGAATGTCCTGCTGTACAATCGTCCGTTGACTTCCGAAGAGATTGGCGCCCTCAACCCGAATAAAGCCCCCATTTCACCTCCTGAAGATCTTACCGAAGCGGTGGTGGTGGATACTCCTTCGCCAGCGGTGGGCGGACCAGTTGCACAGAAAACCGTGTCCGTGTCCACTCCTGGCGGATCCACGGTGAAACATGAGTCGAGCGCAAGCTCTGCTGAGGATGAGGGGACGGTGGGAGGAACGGATGCGCAGAAGGAAGAGGTCCATCCACAGGCCGGGGAAGTAAATGCTGCGGCACTCAGCAGCAGCCCTGGAAATTTTTCGCAATTGAATAACAGCGATGCCATCACCATACATGGGAGCGGACTGCTGCCGTCGCTGCTTCTTCTGTTGGGACTGTGGGGGTTTGCGGCTCTGTGAGGCGTAACTGGCTGCCGCGTGGGACAATTGCGACCTCCGATGCACACGATTACTTCCTCTGGAAAGAATATTTTTGATACTTTTACTTTTTTGTGTGTATTTTAAATTTATCTTAATTTTTGCTTCTTTTTTGTTTTAAAATTCTTTTTTCATTTTTATTTGTTTGTGATTTTCATTTTTTTCCAACGTCCCCACACCCCTTTTCTTTTTGCTTTGGGGCAATCACTATGGAATTTCTTTTTTCTTTTCTACTCTTCCCTCTTTAATTGTTTCTGCTGCACTCTTCCTGCGAGGGGTGCCGTGTGTTTCCCGCCCAACTGCTCCGCTCGCACACCCACCGACACGCTCATGACGACGGCCCTGTGCGCCTCGCCTGCTGCACGCATGAGGAGGGGCCGCGACGAACGGCGCGCTGAGGGAGCCGTGACGTGTGGGCGTGCGACGAGGGCCTGTGGGGCGGCGCACACATTTCTTTCCCTCTTGTTTTGTTTTCCTTGCGGCCAGGGCGGGCAGACACCCGCAGCGCCACACACACAGCCACACCCTGCCGCCGTGTTTTTCTTTTGTTTTTTGCTGCGCTCACTCTCCCGATGGAGTGACGCGACTCCCGTCGTGTCTGCGTGCTTCTCTCAGTCCCCACACACACGAGTGACTTTGCTCTGCGGGCCGCACTCACGCGCCGATGGGAGGGCTGAGGGGAGCAGCAACACGCAGATGACCCCATGAAATATAAACGATGTGCGGACACACAGAGGGTCGGACGGTTGAAACACATTTAAATATCTTTTAATTTTATTTGCGGGCAAAATATGCAGACGGTTTGGTGTGGCCACACGGCAGCCGGCAGCTTTTTTAAATTTGTGTGGAACAGTAATGGACGATTTCTTTTTTATTTATAATTATTTTGTGTGATGGGGTTTGTATAAGACGAGGAGGAAGCTTTTTTGTTTTGGATAAATCTTGTTTGAATTGCCGCTGCTTGGGCTGCGGTGCAGTCGTGAGTTTGAGCAGTCTTTTTCTCTTTATTTCTGCCATGCACCTCCGCTGTACATTTTTGTGCATCCTTCCACATACTCTGCTTCCTTTTCTACTTCTTTGCTTTGTGTTTCTGCAGGAACACACACACAAGATGCACATTGCAGTGGATTTGAATGCTTCTTTTGTAGCGTGTGCTTGCGGTTGCGGGTGGCTGCTGCTTCCTCCGTGGGCATGAATGGAAGGAGGAGAGAGGGAGTGCGCAGCCCGAGTCACTCTTCCTGCGGGTGCGATGCGCGCGGTGGGCTGTGACTGCTGTGGAGGGCCGCATCCTTTTGGTGTGCGCTTCTCCGCCGTTGTGTCGTGCGTTGGCGCATGTCATTTGTTGTGCGCGTGCGTGCTGGGCATGTTTTTCCGGAGCGTTGGGCGGCCGCCATCTGTCTATGGCGGCTTGTGTGAGTGGGCACGTGCGGATGAGGGTCAGGGCGTATGGAATGAAGGAATGGCTCGAGGAAAGGGGAATTTGATTTGGAGGGTATTTGGACCAGATTCATTTGACTGCGGTGGACACATGCACGACGGATGTGTTTCCGCATAATGGGGTGGATGCGACAGGATTTTCCGAAGTGGCCCGTCAATGCAGTTCGGGTTTCATAGCACCGAGGCATAGTGTTCTTCCTGCAATGGCTGGTGAGGGCCTCTAGTGGACCGGTGTATTTATGCTGCTGCTGCTCGAGGAGGCGTAGAAGTGCGATTTGAGGTGAGTGGCGGAAGGGCCACACATCCCGCAGTGACGGTCGTCGTTGGCCCACCGGGTGCCTCTGAGGGTTTTGTTGGATGCAACGTCCTTATGCCCGTCTCCGGATGGCGGCATCCCTGATGCAGCCAACGAACGGGGCTGGGAACGACGGTGAGACGCAAGCACGTGTGGATGTTTGGAGCGGCCGGCGCACCGCACGCTGAGAGCATGGCGCGGTGAGGGCCGGACCCAGAAAAGGGACACCGCGTGGGACGTCAATCTTCACTGCGGCGACCGCCACCGAATTCGGATTTGCTCGCACCTTCTGCGGTCCCTCTTCCTCCCCTCACTTCTCTGCCGAGGACTGTGCCGCGGGATCCAGCAGCGCGATGTTTGGCCGCAGGAACATGGCCCGAACAAATGATTTGTGGGAGGGGGATGTGCACTGCGACGAGAAGGAAAAATGTTGCGAGACGACCACCACCACAAGACCGGAGTGAAGTTGTGTTTTTTCCACTTGCGCGAGGGCGGCCTGCCACCTGGTCGGTTAGGAGGATTATTTCTTTTTTTTTGCGTCGTTGCGCTCCCTTTTTATTCCGCTGCGTTTTCTTGCGGACCTTCGAAGGGAGATTTGCAAGAAGTTCCTGCGAGGCGTCCGTGCCGTCGTCGGAAAAGCGGATTCCCCCTTGAAAAGCGCTACTTTTTAAATTTGTTTTGGGCGGGGAGTTCCTGTCGATTCACTGCGACTTTGTTTTGCGGATTTGATGCGTGTGTTTCCGAGCGGTTCGATCTGTGCTCCCAGTCCACTCGGATGCGGTGTGCGCGTCGACGTGATGGTGCCTGCCAGCCGTTTTATTGCCTCCCCGCTGTGGCTGCCGCCGCTGCCTTCTTCCCCTCCTGAGGTCCTGCGGCTTCTTGACACGATGCTTTGGAGAAGGCGTTGCCGCTCTTATCGTCCATGATATTTTGATTCTGGTGTCGCGGTCAGGAGACATTGAACGAGAGGGTTTGCTGCCCTCCTGTTTTATTTGTCCTCTCTGCCTGACGGCCAGTTCTACACAAACGTGCTCCTCGGCACCTCAGTTGTCGCTGGCAATCGCATGCGCCAACTCTTCTCTGCTCCCTTTCAGTGTCGCATTTTTTTATTGATTGACGGACGCCATTCTGTCCGGCGTGCCACTTTGATTGGATTGTGTGGAACTGCTTGCCAACACCATCGGAGAAGGCAGGTCAACTTTTTCACTTATTTAAACGTCATCTTGCGTGCAAGTATTTTTTTCACATTTTCCGTTGGGCACTCAAACAGCAAGGTGTCCGGAACTATGCGTGTGTGGGATTATTCCTGCCATGCGAACCGCGGGCAACACCGAGGGGATGCCATTTTGACTCCGCGGAGTTGTTGTTTCTTTTCACAGGGCTGGCAGGGAAATTTCGTACAGCCTGCTACTGCTGGTGTGTCCTCAAATGTTGTCACTTCATGCGAATAATGTGCTTCAGCGAGTGAGGGGTTGATTGGGTTTGTGTGCACTCTGATTGTGTTTGCCACTTTGTGCGGGCACGCAACACTTGAGTGGTGGGAAAATGGAGCGGGGCGATGCCTGGCCGCGTCTCGCCCATTGTTCACTGCACGATGGTGTGGTGCATATTGTGGTGTTGACTCTGCGATGTGACTGCGGTCTCCTGTGCGGCAATGGTGGTGGGTGGAGGAGAGTGTTGACCCGCTGCGTGACGGTGGGATCGTGTCTCCTTTTCTTTTTACTCCTTCCCTTTTGTGAAGGTGTGCACTTATTTTTTGTGTCGGTGATGGGGCAAACAGACCGACAACGTGAATAAAATAAAACAAAATAGAAAAAGGGGCGATACTGTGGCGGTGTTGTTTCGGCCGATTGCACGTTGTGTCGCTGCGGGGGCGGTGGGCCTCGACTGTTTTGCCGACAGGCGTTGCAGTGCGGCTGCATGGCGCACCGACCACCGAGCCGTGCGAGTGCCACGCCCAACGTCATTGGGACAGCGGGACGAAACAGCCGCGACTGTGCTTTGGAGCCAGCGGCACCTGCTGGCCGCAGTTGGGCGGTGCGAGTGGGATGCCTCACCGCACGGGTGTTGTGATGACACCTCGCCGTGGCTCTTGTGATGGTTCCGACGCTGCAGCTCGACATGCGGTGGGGAGTAAAGTGTGACCGCAGTGGACCAATGAGCAGCACCAACATGAGGCTGAGTGATTTCCTTTGGAATTACGTTGGCGGCAGGGCGGCCGTTGATGAAAGACTACAATGTGACGATGGAGATGTTTGTTCAGGAGCCGGATGGTTACGCACAAGACCAGCGGCTTCTTGAAGAAATTCTTAACCTAACTGCGCACCAAGCGCTGGAGGCCATTACTAAGCCTCTTCACGGAGGTGTGCTCTCTCTCGGGCAACGTAGGGACTATGAAAGAAAAGGATACGATCACTCCTCTTGCAAGGGGAACACCAAACGGAGTACTCACGCAGGTACTGACAGAAGCGAGGCGGGAGGCAGAGGAAAGGCTAAGAGGAACGCAGGAAATGAAATTTACCATTTCCACTAATATCGAAGATGTACTGTTTAAAGGAAGAGTTCGCGTCAATGAAATGAAGCTGAACGACTTTCTTACGAGGGAACCGGACGGCAGGGGCGTTGTGTACACCAATCGGGATCTCTTGCTGGAGGAGTTTTTCAAGGACCCCACGAAGTATGTCCGTGATAAAGGAGCGTTGAACGAAATGCAGGCATCCGGTCATTATTTGGGTATGAAGCGAGCTGTGAAGGGTGAAGTGATCTTCGACGAGGATATACGCAGGCTATGCGATAGGGTGTCAACAATCTACCGGGGTGGTCATTGGCTGCTGCGGAGGTAAAAGCAACTGTTCATAACTCCACTAAACATTTCTTGGATGCAGCTGCCGAGGAGGCGAGGAACCCAACGACGACGAGCACACCGGAGAAACTGCAGGGATTGTACGAGTCTGTGCACAATGCGAGGTGGAGCCATGCGGTGGAACTTCCGGACGGCGTAGAGCGAAAGAAAACGGGGACGGGAATGGGGGTGCATGAGGGGAGGCCAGAACAGTCATGGTCGTACAAGAAAGCTGACGACGCTATCGAAAAGAATGACGCTGTGCAGCAATTCGGTGCAGCACCTCCCGTGCTGATGTTGCTCGCCTCGTACAATGGATGGCCGTGCTCGTGGCATACGATACAGGATCTTCCTAAGGACGTTTTGTAAACTGTGCGGTGGATCGAGCGTGGCAGATCGTCAAGGGCGATGTAACCGCGTGGTTCAGTCCTCACGGTGGGACCGACTTTGAGCCCAAGCGACGTGTGCTGATGGGGACGCCCGGGATCGGGAAATCGGTGGCTGCCGGCTCGTACCTCCTCTACCAGCTGCTGCACTGCGGTGTCGAGAAACTCCCTGTGGTTGTCCACTGTTTTGGTGGAGGAGATGCGTACGTGTCTGACAAGACCACCAGAGCGGTGACAAGATGCAGCGATGAGGGCATGTGCATCTCGGAGTTGAGAAGTTTGAGGGGGCACGGGAGGAATGTGTATATTATCTACGATGTGGCAAAGGAGGGAACGCCGCCACCGAGACATTTTGCGCCTACTTCTGGATGGGGCATGATTGCGGTGTCATTCCCAAAGGTAGCCAACTATGATGAGTGGGCGAAGCAACTACAAGCCGCGCGAATCATCGTGAATTGCCCCGACGAGATGGATGTGAAGGCGATGTGCGCCTGGATAACGCGTGATGAGACTAAAGAGAAACAAGCGGAGTGCTGGAAAGAGGTCAAGAACACATGTATCTTTTGGGACCGATTCCACGTCACGTCTTTGACGAGGAGGCGTTTACGGAACGCTGTGGAGCGGTGGAGTTTGCATTGCAGTCGATCAACGAGGTAACTGTGAAGGAGCACTTTTCACGGGGAGGTGAGTCGCCATGGTACTCTGAGGATCCGTCCCACAGGCTTGTGAAAGTTGTTCGGGAAACATACGCAGGCGGTGTGATCCTTTTCAATGCACCGATATCTGATTGCCTCGAGGAACGGACATTGGAACGCCTCCCAAGTGTAGCAGAATAAATTAGCTTTTGAGGCTGATGTTGGCGTCGAGGGATAATATTTTGCCGATGTTTTTTGGATGGCTTGCTTTGAAATCGTTCACGGAGAGTGCCTTTGCCAAGGCAATTGCGACGTAACCCACGGAGTTTGAGCCGCCAACAGGACGTCAAGCGAAGCCCTGCGTCTTGAAGTTGGCCCCTGAATTTCATCCCAAGGGAGATGAAGGTTTGCTGCCGAGTGAATATGAAAAAACGATCCGTAAAATGAAGCACGGGGTGCTGCACACACCGTGGGCTACAAAATTTCCGCTGGTGGACGCCTTTTTTCTTCTCGGAGTTCAATCCAATGACGGTGGTTGGGCTGCGGATGGCTACGGCGGGTGGGCGCCACACCACCGCCAGCACTGTGCGGCGGTTCACTGAGTGCCTGGCGGCATATTTTAATGGTTGGGAGGAATTGTCCCGAGACATGTCGTGGGAGATTATTTACGTGCAGCAGACAGGCAGCACGCCGAGGAATGGCTGGCAGAGATGTGATGTCGAGAATTCCAATAATGTGAGCGACGAGAGCCGTGAGATTCGGCGTTTTGGAAGGAAGAGGTGCACCAGTACCAATTGTCAATATCGTGCAGAGACTTTTGAAGAGACGAAGCTCTTCGAAGTGTGCAAAAAATAATAACAATAATAATAGGAAAATAGATTAGTAAATTGAAAGTGAACGAGTCATTTTGATTTGTGGTAAAAAATATTGTGGGATTTATTTATTTTTGGATGCTTGTGCCTGAGCATGCGGTGCGGGTGCACCATCTCCATGCGGCAGCACCGCACACAAATGCCAAAATGTCCAACGCTATCGAACATAACAGTGACAGAATAAATTAGGGAGGGAAAGGGGTTGCTTGGCTTCTGGTGGAAAACATTGGGTGATTTTTATATGTTATTTTGATTGTGTGCGCATACGAGGCGTCATTGGAGAATTGCCCCAGTATGAGAGAATCATTGTGGCTGGCGGTGTCACGGTGTTACTGCATTGTCCATTTCCTTCTATTGTGTTCGAAGGCCCATCACTAACAGAAGCATCTTTAAGGGATGGACGACGAATAAGTTCTATTGTGGAAACAGTGCGCTCCGTGTGACCCCGTGGAGTGAGGCGCCGCGTCATGGCTGGATGAGGATCCGCTTCCGCGTGTGGCTCCTTGGGTGATTGTTTGCTCGGTGTGCGTTGTGTGTTGGCTGCGGGCTGTGGCCGTATCCCGTTGCCGTGGGATTGAACTGGAGGCGGTGGCGGTGTGTGGGCACTGCGGCGCACCACGCTGGAGGATGGCCGTCCCGTCGCTGGCGCCATGCACATTGACTGTCAGTTTCATTTCACGGACGCCTCGCCGCGCACTTGATGGCCTATGCT
Organism: Trypanosoma cruzi; assembly: GCF_000209065.1. Lineage (NCBI taxonomy): Eukaryota > Euglenozoa > Kinetoplastea > Trypanosomatida > Trypanosomatidae > Trypanosoma > Trypanosoma cruzi. The sequence goes on from NW_001849564.1 coordinate 314,641, forward strand.
CTCGGGTTCAACTGCCCGCACATGGCAGGCCGCAGCATGGCGAGGAACGTTGTCGGTGTGCGTGGCAGGGCGCTGTCGGCGGTGGTAGACTCGACGACTGCCGCGATGGCAGCGAGGAGCCCCGCGACAGCGACGACATTAATGGCATGGAGCTGCAGGATGGCGATGGGGACGGGAGGACGCTGGAGTCGCACTGGTCGCAGCGCCACGCGAGGGATGAGTGGATGGCACCGATTGGTTGTGCCGGCTGCTGCACGGAGCTGACGCTGGCTGCACCGGCTGACCTGGGCTGCATGAGGGTGAGGTGGGAGATGGCGGAGCCGATGCGCTGGTGAAGGAATTCGTGCTGTGCGCTGCTGCAGAGGAAGTGCTCCGCATCGAAAATGAGTGAATCCCCAGATGTTCTGCGAAGCAGACGTTCATGCCAGACGCCGCACGTTGGATCG